>NC_089749.1:4180492-4197992 GCF_040412425.1 Macrobrachium rosenbergii | reverse complement strand
GGGTGATATGCTCATTGCGTGAAGAATAAAATGAAAGCCTTTGTCTAAGGATTTAGTTTTGTTTGAAAAAATTACATCATGGTATCTGTTCCTTTATATTATACAGCTCGCAGTGGAACGTGATTTTTCGTGCACAATTAAAGTGGAATTGCGTTTTTAATAGATAATTAGGACACGTGGACACAAAATGAAAAATGGACAATAGACAATATTTCATAAATCCAGACATTTTCGGATGCTGCCTAAAACAACATACACTTTCATTCTGGCTCATTTATTCCACATGTTTTCTGTATCTTTGCTATTTGCATTGTTTGGTCTCTTTCGCTCTCAACAGATGTCAGTGTTACTGAGCTGACGTCACGATTCCTGGAAGTGTCGTTTGATTCCGAGATCCATTGTTTGTTACCTGGGCCAATCAGAGGTCGTTTTCTCTCCCTCTGTTTGAAAGTAAGGACTTGGGCTTTTGTGATTGGCCAGAAAAGATGATGAGATTTTCAGGAAAAAAGCGTCTTGGTTTGACACCAAGTTCGTTGTCAGTTGTTTGTTGTTTTGTGTTCTGTGCTGAAAGTGTTCTGAGAAATTTAAAATGTAACCCTAATTATTTAGTTTTGGGATATTTTAAGTAAATTTTCTTAGCCTTTGGTGTAATTTTTCTGAGTGAAAATATAATGTTTGGCCTGGTGTGAGTGTTGGGTGATGAAATGCTTTTTTGTGAATATACAAAGTAGGCCTTAGTGAAGAAACCAGTGCATTGGGTACTTGTTGGTTAGTTGTTCCTTGGCAGGAGAGGCCTGCTTTGGTAATTGCAAACGTATGAACTCTGTCCGTTTGGTTAGACGATATGTGGTATGAGGTATTTCTTCGCGGTTTTAGGATCTTGAAAAATTTTGACACAGCAAATATAAACCATTTCTCGTGAACTGGCTGGTGACACTGGTGATTGTTTGGATTTAAGCTTTGTTACAGGGGGAAAGTTCCTCTGTAAGGAGAATCTTAATTTTCAAAACTGCAGTTCATAATTTATCATTTTTCTGAACTTTATGAAGGAGGGCATGTAAGCTTTATCTGAAATTCCTTCTTAATTGCAATGTACTATAATCCTACAGAACTCTAGCCATGGTCTGTTTAATCCTTTTTCATTAAAACGATGTACCAAAGACAAATTTGCAGAGAAGTGTCCTATATCTAAATCTTTGAACTTGGTGACATGGTATTTTAACTTTTCTGCTTTTTGTCATAATTTTCTTAAGTTTAGTAACTTCAGGGTAAAGATTTTTAAGCCTTATGGAGTCATGAGAACAAAATTTATGTATTATCGTAAACTTAAGCAACAGTGCTTTATTTACAATGGCTGGTCTTCTAGAAAGATTCAGGTGCTAGCTGAGTAGTACAGGTGTTTGAGGCTAGAATGTTACTAGTAGTTCGGATTAGGCTAGTTACTGAAATCGCTTATTGTGAAATTACTTGCAGGGGTTTGGCCTTGATAGGAAAAGCATGTGTGAAACAGGGAAAACCTTAGAGGCTATTTTACAGCAAGTATACAAACATTGCATAAGTATTTAAAAAAAATGCGAATACTGCCAAGAAAATGGATCAAAGAAAATTTAGTATTCATACTTTTAATAGTGCAACTTTGGCGTGCGGCATTAGAAAATTTTGCGATGTGTGGCAAATTACGTCGTGAAACTGGTAGGGACAAAGAATACGCTGGCTTTAATTCAGTGGCGAAAGCAAGGCTTTGCAGTATAGTTCCTCCCCGTTAGGTACGTGTTTATAGCCCCCAGCCCGGGTAACGTCAGTGAATCCGGAAGTGTCCTGATGTAGCATGTTATTCCGGGAATTAGGTAAAATGGAAGGTGTGCTTATGTTTTAATAGCCCCTCATTAACTTTATTGGCAAACTTTTTGTTTTAATAGACCCTCATTTACTTTAATGGCAAACTTTGCTTGTCTGTTATATGCGTCTCAAGAAGTATTTTGCGAGGGCAACCTGTCAAACATTTTACCACACCAGTAAAGAATATCTTAAATGCAGAAATCTGAGCGATTAACTTGGCTTTTCGCAAGATTAGATTATAACCTTGACTGTAACTATTCTAAACAACTTAAGTTAATTTCAATACCGATGGTAAACCACTGTATCTTCGTTCAACCATCGTAAAACTGGCAGACACTAAATGAACGTAGACTTCTTGGTTATTGTATGGTAATTCTATGGGGTAGCTCCGCGCCTGTTTTTTTATTTGGGTAAACATTTTATTCTCGTAGTATTACAATATACTAATATGCTGTACCGCATAAGGATACTTGGGTCTAGATGATTAAGGGCTCTTGTCCTCTGGATAGCTGTCACTAAATGAACAAAATTATTGCTACTTAAGGCAAAGCCTGCATAGTTAAATTCTACCTGCAGGTTGCATTAGGATTGCTTGTTCTTATACCCTTTCCAAAATGTATAGATCTCTCTGGCGTGGTTGTTTGGGTCTTCATTGGTAAGGCATATATGCCAAATGTATAACAACAACGAGATAAAATCATTTCTCCCATTATAGATGTCAAATAAAATCTTTTTCGTTACGCTGAATTCCAAGTCTATTACTTAGGTTCACAAGTGATAATGTTTTTAAGCAATTACAAAAACAGAATCAGTTTCTATCAATATGGCATCTCATTTTTGGTGGCGTTGCCAATACCTCACACACGGATCCACGTGTGTTTAAATCTACGGGTAAGCAGCTTAGATTTTCTCTAGGGAGCACTTTCGGTGGTCAGGTCATCACAGTATTATGTATGTCTGGAGGCATTTTCTCGTTTCTACATATACCTTGATTTCTTAACATCGTAAGGTAAAGAATAAATTGGTAAGCAAGAAATATGAAATAAAGCATAACGTAAGTTTGTAAAGAAAATAAACATTCGTATACAGACAGATCTGTCGCTCTCTCTTTCTCTCTCTCTGAAAAATAATAGATTGGAAACAATGACTAAATATTGCTTGGATACGATATGGCAACGACGTTTTTGGCCTGACTGAAGAGGTAGAGTGACTTTGACACCAACTTACAAAAGAAGTCATTCCCGGTCATCTCAGACATGGATAGACATCATCTTCACAGCCGAGAAAAGGCAATCGTCTACAAAGTAAATAGGTATTTTCAAGATGAAAAGGCGAATGGAGGGCCTATGTTATCCCATAAAAGCTCTCGCTCGGACAGCTGCTGCAACAGGTTTCAGCGAGAGTACAGTTAAAGTCTGCAGCAAATTAAATGAAGAATGGTGGGCAGACTCTGAGCATCGAAGCAATATATTTTCGTCTGAAAAATCTCGACCTGCAACCGTCACTGCTTTGGATGATTTTTGACACATGCGTCATTAGAAGGGCAGTTCTGTCACTCTTATGAAAGACAAAATTCCAACTCTGGACTTGATAAAGATTAAAAGAAGAATATCTTTTAATGGCTGCCGTAGAATCCCTTCGTGAGTTCTCAATGAAGATAGGATTCAGATTTAAAAAGGTTGATGGGCGCAAATTTCTCTTGGAAAGGCGAGATGTAACTGTAGCTCGGTCAAGATTTTTGAGAGAGATGAAGCGTCGCAAAGGAGTCAGGGCAGAAATTCGTGTATCTCGACAAAACTTGGGTCAATCAAAATTACACTGTTCAAAAGTGTTGGTTGAACTTATCATCCCAACCAAGCTGGGGTAAAACCTCCCACCGGTAAAGAAGCCGATTGATAATTCTACATGCGGAACAGAAGACAGTTTTTGTCAACAATGCAGAACTGGTTTTTCAAGCTAGAAATGATGGGGACTACCATGAACAGATGAATGCTGAAGTTTTGAAAAATGGTTTAGGAATCAGTTGCTACGAACATCCTCCCAACTGTGCAATCGTGATGGACAACGCATCATACCATTCTATGCAACAGGAAAAGTAGCAGCCTCATCTTGGAAGAAAGAAAACGCAAAGCATTGGTTGATGAGAATGGCGAAACAGCCAAGTGATTTGCGCTGAAAAATTGAGCTGTATGAACTCGCTAAACGACTTGCCTTAATAACATGGGAAAAAGTATAAGATTACAGAAATTGCAGCTGAAGCAGGGCATAAGATGGTACGTATACCACACCCATGCCATTGCCAATACAACCTATTGAGCTCACTTATGGGCTCAAGTGAAGTCTTATATAGCGAAAAGAATGCGTTCAAACTGGCAGACCTTAAATTTTTAGTGCAAGCATTGAACAATGTCACGGCGGAAAACTGGAAGAATGCAGCGGAGCACGTAGGGGTAAAAGAGGGATCAAAAGAGGATGCCCGGCAGAAAAAGAATGTAGCTGTAGACAAGTTGGTTGACAGTTTTGTCATCAACATGATAAGCTCTGATGACGAGTTTTCTGAATAAATTATATATAAAGAAAGGATTAGGCCTAAAGAAGCCTCTCGAAAAAGCACGCACCTTGACTTTTGCCTCCAGTGGTGGTGTGGAAAAAGTTTGATTGAGAAAAAATAGTCTTTTAAAACTTATGATTGTCACTCCTCGTTATAGATAATATATAGGCGACAAAGACGTTTTATTTTTAATTCGTAATTCGAAAAATGAACAAGAAATATATCACCTATTTCTATAGCATTAATTAAATACTTTTAAGTATCTAATTGTGTAATAATGATAAATGTATCTATCTACAAAGTACTGACAAAATAGATAAGGTGATCATATGTAAAAAAAAAAAAAAAAAAAAAAGCCGTAAGATTTAGAAAAGAGAGAGCAGGGCGGAGTGGAAGGAGAGATTAAGTACCTGGAAATCAAAAGCCCCAAAAATCTTATAAGTATAGCCTCCAGGGTTTTGTCTCGAAGACATTTAAGGTCTGTCACACACGTGTCAGTAGCCTGTTTTTCGTAAAACTGGCAACAGAGCGAATCTTTAAAAGCCTCGCCAGAGAGATCTGTTCGTCGTGGCCAAGAGTATAGTAAGTATTACAATAACAGATCCACCATACCTCGTTAAAGGTAGGACAACAAGTTTATGTACTCAATCATATTCTTGAAGGACCTAATATTAAAGTATCACAAGTACAAAGGTCCATATAGAGTTTTAGAAGTTTTGAAGTTGAATAAATTCAAGGATTAATGCATGAAGTACCTTGAAAGAATCCATTGTACATTGGACCACATTAAAGTAGTTCATTCAGAACCTTGGTCGTCTACAGTTGAAAGATAAGATGATAATAAAATAGAATCTTCAATGACCCCAAGGTATAATTACTGCTTAATAACATTATTTCAGCAAATGGATTGTATGGTGGTTGGCAGTGAGTCAAATTGTGAACTCACTCGTACAACTAAGGAAGGGAGCCATCATCAAGGAACATGGCAAGGTAAAGATGATACAGGACCTAGCCATTGTTAAGATAGGAACGGAGCCCATTATCGATCAGAGAGAGCAGTTAGTCCAGCTGAGCAATCAGATGCAGGCAGGATTACAGTGTCAAGATAGAAATTTGTACGACATGCTCAAGTTGCAGAGGACATCGATAGTGTTATGCCAAGGAAAGTGATAAAGCGATCACTCATACCCTTGTAGGCGTAAGCTTTACAATCTCTTTGGAGTGGCGACCGATGGTAATGTTGAAAGGCTAAAGGAAAAGTGGCACAACTTGAAAATTGGGCTTCTGAGCAGGGCACTGTTTATAATAAAGTAATAGGAAATGTCAATCAAAATCAGAAAATGATGCAGTGCTGAGAAAGAATTTGTGAATGAGTGCCCTCATAATGTTTCATCAGAAATTGCTAGAATCCATCAAACAGAAATGATGGAGCAACTGCTCATAGAAACAAGTAATTTCCTTCTGGAATACAAAGGAATTACTCAATGCAATCATGATGGCAGGTAAACCTGCTGTCGCCTTTTCTGATAACCCCTAGTGAAATTGAAGCCATTATTCAGAAATGTGTTGTGAACAATCACTTGAAGCCACTAGTAGAAAATATAGTGGACTATTATGGCATGATCGCAGTGAAAGTAGTTGTTAATCAGATTATACTAGTGATCCCTTTCAACAATCCAGACGTCAACTCGTTGATGTCAGTCTATCCATTCCCAATGGTAGTAGATAATAAGTCCATTGTACTAGAAGGAACAGTTCGACACTTTGCCTTGCAGCATGATTCTTTCTAGTGACCGAATTCCCGAACATGAGTTCAGGGAATGTGTCATGTATATGTTTGTAACATTGTGAATTTCTATGAACCCTTGAATGCTCTTCATTGCCTAGATGATCTTGTAAACAACAAGAATGGTAAGAACCATTGTAAATATATACCGTTTACAGAAACTTTCAAGGCTCAAATCATTGATGATGAAATTTTTGTGTTCTCAGCAAACAGATTGAATGCTAAGATTATTTTGTAAGTCAAACAAAACAGTAGTTTTGTTAACGTACACTCGACTTTCATCTGCTTGTAGATTGGTCATTTTACATAATTTGTATTACAAACCTACAGTCTTCATTACAGTTTAAATTTCACTAAGGGTGTGCATCAGTTTGAAGTTATTAAGAATTTCAGCTTTCAGAACTGGAATTGGGACATTCACAAAGCTAGAAGGTTCATGCTTTCCTGTACATATAAGACGAGATTTCTCCTATCATGTCATTCATAAATGTCATTCTTTTGGTACTGTTTGCTTTCATTTCTTTTATAATTGTCAGGAAATTGATATTGAATAAGCTTACCATAATCAAAGACATGATGGACAGAATCCTTCCTAGAGAGTGATAGCATTTACCATTGACTTGCCACTTGAACATTTGATGATTGATTTTTTTTTATTTTACAATTTATGATTTTTTTTAGTAACAATCAGATATGTTCTTCATGTGTGAATTTTTACCAAGTTATCGTGATTGATAACCAGAGAGTAATAGGCATTTGATATATTTACTTTGCCATAATTTTCTGCATTTAGTTTGAGTATGTGATATATAAATTCATACTTAAGTCTTGTTTGCATTTATTGCTTGTTAATAGAAATTATTGAAATTGAAGTAATTGACTATAGTCAAGTTTTTCTTTGAATGTATATTATAGGCATTCATATAATTTTATTTCCATACACCTGCTTACATGACCACTTATTCAAATTCGCATTACATTATTGTTATAGGTTTACCTTAGTTGGTTGGCTTAGAAATTAGTTTTGTAATGGTTTGTAGCATACTATTGAGTTGATTATCTACTTGCATTGTAGTCAATGCAGGTAGGTGACTCAGTGATGTTATGCAGTGAATAAGTATGGTCATGATCGGGATTATGAAGAGAGAGAGAGAGAGAGAGAGACGATGTTTATAATTTAAAATGATAAACCCTTGAGACCAAGTAAATTGAAGTGTAACATAGCAAACCTCAAGATGTAGGAAGGAAGGAGGCGCTAGAGAATCAAAGGTCAACAAAATTGACCTGATTTGTCCTTACCAAAGTGGGAGTTAAGATTGAACATTAGAGTAAGTAGACGTCCTCAAGGAGGCGGAGTTTTATTCAACATAGGTCCAGAGTTCATTCTGATCAATTTTTAGTGATTGGCAAACGGGTGGGTAAGTTTGTGACATGCTCAACTCTCTACCATCAAAAGAAATTTCTGAAACCAGTGTGGGTGGCTGTGAAGTAGTTTAGTGTTGAGAATAAATGAATGAAAAATAAGTGCCCAGCGAATACTTACCCTACCCCTGAAATAAATTAAAAATCATTGTGAACCAGAACTTACCAAGTCCCCTACGTTATTATCAAGTGAAAGTCTACAGACAGAAACGTGATGTCATTCATATAATGGTGCAACGCAATACAAATAAAGAAGTGCACCGCATAACACTTGCAGGAAACATTATGGAATCACAAAAGCTGAGAATAGCATGAATGAAAGCATTTTAAAATGAACCAAAATACATTCCTATGCCTTTTGCTCATTTTTCGTTAAGCTCTAATATAATGGGGTGCATGTGATGCTTTTGCACACTGATGCTTCTACTAGCATGACATTCAAGCAGACTGTTTGACCTTACTCTCATTCTTCTACCACAGAACCGAATACTTATGTACCAAAAAATGAGAAAGGCGACGAGTTGAGAGCAGTTGAAAATTTTGAAACCACAAAACTGAGTTAAGATTGGAATAATATCAAAATATGACAATCAAATGATTCAAAAAGAAGAAGAAGAAGAAGAAGAAGAAGAAGAAGAGAAGAAGAAGAAGAAGAAGAAGAAGAAGAAGAAGAAGAAGAAGTGTATCATTCAAGAATAAGAACCGAATCCCAAGGCCCTGGAAAGCCACGGAAAAGAGGTTATGATATAACCTACAGTAAGTCAAGGTGTCATCACAGGCGACAGCAACGAAAAACTAAGGCACAAATAATCTTATTTTAATCTTAGTTTTGTAATTATTCAAACTAAGAGAAGAGAGAAAAGTGTCCTCAACACCAACATTCTGTGAGAACTGGCCAAATATCGAATGCATTATTCGTACATATGAGAGAGATTTAGATCATCCTATTAACTGGAGTAAACAAGACCTTTAGTCCGTGCAATGACACAGTTAAAAGGAATATCTCGAATCTTGTTTTATTAAGTCAAATAATGAAAATGTTCTAAATTAAAGTCTTGGTTTATTTAAACTTGATGCTCTAATAATTAAAAAAGTTGTTGATAAATATAAGCAAAATTAATATTAATTTTTATACATGTTTCTGCAATTTGAATGGGTAAGATTCCGTTTGCCTTATGGTTAAGTATATATTGGATTAGTTTGTAGCCGCGTGATCCGGATTTGCCTTGGATTAACCTTTCATTTTTTACCCCCTGGCAATTAACCATCTGGTATTCAAGGTTATACATGTTTTTGGATTTTGTAAGCCTAAACTTCCAGTATCTCTTGTTGTTTGGTCTATGGTTCCAGTTTGTGACAGCTCGATCCCGGATTATCCTGGATTATCTTTCTGTTTATTACCCTTTGACAACTGACCATCTGGTATTCTTGTTCTTTTTGTTTACTTTGTAACCTTCTTTATATTTGTGTCTCATTTAGAACTTCTGCCTGTCTTTTTCCTGTGGGATTCCTTATATATATATATGTATATATATATAGAGCCTCGATAGCTCAGTCGGTTACAGCAGCAGCTTCGGACTTCGTGAGGTCTGTGGTAGCGGTTTCAAATCCGCAGCCGACTGATCAGAGAGCAGACACTTTGCTCTCGATGTATGTAGACATCCGGGGATTATATATGTAATCAACGGATAGGTTTGCTTAAAGCAAATGGATGTTACAGACTAAATACACCACACAAAACAAAGCCGCTACAACACCTTCACAAAAAAAAAAAAAAAAAAAAAAAAACCATCTCCTGTCTCGAACTTCTCGCCATACCCGCGCAATAACTTCTACCGCTGCTGGGAAGAAAGGGCGTTGGGTCGGGTATGATACATGAAACATACGCTACCGGGGTCTAAGCGATGTCAGGCAGGGCAGCCGATCGAGACCACAAGTCTACCCCAAAGCCAAATCAAAAGTCCTTCAAATGAAGGCATCGTGCTTACCCCATACAAAAAGGGGAAAAAAGCACGTTAAAGAAGAAGAAGAAGATATATATATATATATATATGAAACAGAAGAGTTCGCTGCATTCAGTGATTATGAAAAAATATCGTTTCTCTCAGTGTAACTTCCGGAGCTCATTAGTAAACAGAATGGAACAAAGCATAAGCGACATTGCACAGTTCAGTAATTGGCAGTGGAACTCTGTAAAGTAAGGCACTCTTTTAATTAGAGAGAAACAAAAGGTACGTACTGTTTGATTTGTTTTTGTTTGTCTAGCCATTTGCCATCTTGATTTTCTATTTATTTACACTGATAATACTTTATTTTTCTAGATATGTACAAACTCTTTATATATTTGAAAGAAGATATTTTTCTGTAACTTTTTGTTTCGAAACATTTAGTCATTCAGACCACCAACTCTGTAAATTGTTTTGAAAATAAAATTATAGGATTAGTTTCACTATTTTTATTCTTATTTCATATGAAATACCCTAATTTTGTAAAACAAACTACTCATTCCTATTGCAAAATAAGTTCTGAACAACTTTTACTCAGCGAGGTTTTTGATAAAACCATTATTTTATGAGATATTTCAATTTTAAGCGAATTCCAATTTGATGGCCATTTTCCAATATGGGAGCTAACGCAAGCGTGGGAGGCCAAGGGACTTTTGATAGGTTGTTCTGTGCATATCTCATTGTCAGGTGGAACTACTAAATCTCATAAAATAATGGTTTATCAACCTCGCTAATAAAAGTAATTCAAGGAACACGGCTGTTCGAAGTAGAAGATGATAGTTTCTTTACAAAATTAAGGAATTTTATATGAATAGAGTAAAAATAGTGAAACTATTCCTAATTTTATTTTTAAAAAACAATTCCTGGCAAATGTTCAATGAGTTACAAGCTTCTTTTTCAAATATATAAGTTTGTACATGTAATAAACATTATCGTAATGAAATAAACAATCAGTATGACAACGAACAAACTCAGTAAATCGAAGCAATGCAACACCTTTGTTTCTCTAATTGGGTACTGAAGTTCCGCTCAGTGCTGAACGTAATGTCTTTGCTCTTTCCCATTCTATTTACTAATGATCGTGGTAGCTTGATGTATTTTCTATGTCGCGAATGCGGCATTTGTTTCATAACTATGTAGCTGCTGCTGTATATATACTATCTTCTTAGCTGTTCTTTTAACGTCTTTTCCCCTTTTGTATGGTAAGCTTGCAGTGCTATTTGAAAGGACTTTGTTGGCTTTTGAAACTGGGCACTATGATCGTCGGCTGCTGCAACGTGCTTGCCCGGCAGCATGCTGTTTCATGTATCATACCCGACGGCGCCCTTCTTCCAGCAGCCTTGTGCGCGGTATAGCTGTCCACAGGGCGTTGCGAGTGGCTTTTGTTTATTAGTGTGTCTGTAACATCCATTTGCTTTATGAAACTATCGTTGATGTCGAGGATGCGAGGCTAAGTGCTGCCTCTGATGCGGCGCGGTGAAACCGCCTGTCTAAGTCACGGCTACTAACATATTTGACTGAGCCATCGACTCTATATATATGTATGCTGTATATATACATATAAGCGAATCCACGGGAAAGAGACGGGCGAAGTTCAAATAATTACAAATATAAGAAGGTACAAAAATAACAAAAAGGCTGGGCGCAGATGTCGGTGTCGAGATGACAAACAGAGAGAGTTGTCCGGGGCTAATGAGGATAAACTGTGCAAACTGAACCTGGACAAACAAGCTAAGTTTGGTACAAATCCCAGGCATGTATGGCTGCAATTACCAATTGATTATTACCGAGGGTGAAGGGACCAATCGAGGCAAATCGAGTCACACGGTCACAAACTGTCAAATATGTAACGAACGAAGCAATCTTACCATTCAGTAAGAAATGCAAGGTAATGTTAATTACGCACTATCGGCAACTGACAAAGCATCGAAGTTTAAATAAACCAGACAGAGGCATTTCGTGACGACGTAAACGAAGATTACGATGTCTTTAACTGTGTCATTGGACAAGGTGCTAAACACTTTCGGTTAATAGGATCTGAAATATATAATATGTACGGAATAATGCATTCGATATTTGGCAGTTGATGTGTGTTGAGCTGCATTTGAATATTAAACTAGGAGTAAATTAGGCCACGTGCCTTAGTTTCGTTGCTGTCACTGTGTTTGACTACTGTCAGAATTATATCATAACACCTCTTTCATGTCAGACACAATTCGGTGCTTAATGTAGATAATTTACTTCAGCATCTTCTTCTTCTTCTTCTTCTTTCTTCTTCTTCTTCTTCTTCTTCTTCTTCTTCTTCTTCTTCTCTTCTTCTTCTTCTTCTTCTTCTTCTTCTTCTTCTTTTTGAATCATTTTGATTTGTAATATTTTGATGTTATTCCAATCGCAACCAGTTTTGTGAGATTTCATAAATTACTCAACTGCTCCCTGTCATACTATTTTTATTTTATCGCTATTCAGTTCTGTAAATAGGCTCAAACAATCATGCTAATAACATCGATGTCTATGCACATCACTAACTCCTGACTAATGAATGAGCAAACTAGTAAATATTGTTTTAATGATTCATTTAAATGCTTTCATTAAGCATTCTCAGCTTTGTGTTCCTGGCTTTCTGAAGTCCATGCGGTGCACTTTTTGTTGTGTGCCCATACATATGAATGACTCCGTTTCTGTCTGTGGTCGCGAAAATAACTGTTTGTAAGGGAATTTCGGCTGTTCTGATTTCTGTATTTTTAAATTATTTCATTTGAAGTAAGGGTAAGCGTCATTGGTACTTACTATTACTGCATCTTTATTCTTAACACTAAACTATTCTGCAACCTACACTTGAGAACATGTTAGAAAATTGGTGACACAAACTACAGGAATTTCAACTAACTTTCTCACTAAGTGATCGGGAATGAGCTGCGGACTTTATGTTGAATGAAACTCACTTGCTCGCTGTCTATGTGGTTCAATCTTAACTGCGTGAGACAAATCGAGGTCATTTTGCTGACTGCTCAGTTCCTCTAGCCTCTTGGAAATTTCGACCATGTTACGCACAAATTTGCTGGTCTCATGGCTTGTCGTTGCAGAATTGACTCTCTGCTATTTCGTAATCCCGATCGGTGAATCTCATGCTGACATCGCTCGGTACTACACTGCATTGACTTTGTCTACGGAAATGAATAATCCAACAATATTATACAAACCATTACAAAACTATTCTAAGCCAGCCAACAAGGCAAGCAACGGCGCAACTGTGTAATGCAGGCTAATGAAGTGATCGTAGCTTAGTGTATGAAATAAAATTATGAATCTTACTATAATACATTCAAAGAAAACGACTATGGTCGAGCCACTTCAATTTCAATAATTTCTATTAACAAGCAGTAAATAGACGCAAATGTAATTTATCACATACTCAAACTAAATGCGAAAGAAAGTATGGCTTAAGCGCTTCTGGTTATCAATCATGATAATTCACATGAAATTGCTCTTTCTGTTATTTTTAAAAAAATCATAAGTAGTAAGAATAAAAAAATCAATCATCAAATGTTCGAAGGCTAACTGAATCGGCAAACGCTAATAACAACTGAAAGAACCGATTGCATCGCTGTCTTTGATTATATTAACATTAATCAATTCTGACAGTACTAAAATGAATGTACCAAATGACGATGATGACATGATAGGAAAATACTCGATGTTGCTGTGCTTAAATACAGCTTTTATCTTAATTACTAAGTAAAACCACGTATTTTGCCTAACGCTCCTGGGCGATTTTGGGACCTGTGGTGAGAGAAACTGGCTTCGTGCTAAATGGCAGCAACTCTCAGTGTGGGGTTTATTATCCGTAAAAATGGAAAATAATACATGGATGCATTATATTTCATCACATAGCAATTACAACTAATACGTGACGAATAGATTTTGGGTGATGCAAATTCCTAATAGTTTCGAAGATAAAAATTAAACTAGCAAATTAGTATATAAATAAAATGAATAAAATGTTAAAGTAAAATGAATATATAAATAAATAATAAAATGTAAAAAGCAAAATGAATATATAAATAAATGGAATTAAATGCAGACTCTATCCATTTTATTCCTCTTCAGATGCCAGTGGGTATGGACTGACAAATCAACTGCCGTATCAACTGAGGCTATTAATTAACAGGCTGCCTCATCACCAGAGTCAGTCAGATCAGTCACTGTGACAGAAGAGTGCGAAGCCAGGTTTGGGATGAGAGGTCTGACAAGGTTTCCTCCTTATCCCATACATTGTCCCATACATATCAGATGTTTGTCTCATACATATCACAAGCAGGTTGGAAATAAGTCAACAACTGTAGGTGGAGAAAGAATCTTTTAACCAGTCAGGATAATTATATCAAGCACTAGCCAGAACTGCTACCAATAAGTCATGACTTTTATTTAACTTGTTTAATATGTATGTGATAAGTTTCCAACGTGTGTTCATGACATGTTTTACTGCAGGACTTGCCTCGAGATCTACTCATCTCAGGACTACAAAAATACTAAACTTTCTCCATAATACGAGTATGGATTTCGAGTATAAAGATTTTAATCCCTTAAAAATAAAGAGGTTAGAGAAGTGTTAGCAACAGCGGTTACAAACATCTACAGTACAAACAGAAAAAGTAAGCGATGGTAATTTTTGTATCATCGAAAGTAAATATATTTCCAAATTTAAAACAGGATCTCCTTTCCTTAATTTATCCTGGTTTTCTATTTCATCTTTGGTACTCTAGCGTATATCGTGTAAACGTAAATGAAAGGTTGCAAAGCATGTGTCTGTCAATCATTCTATAACTAAGCAGACGCCACAATGGCTGCTTTTAACTGCCAAGTCTAGCATTCTTCTATTGTTCGGCAACATACGTTAATGACAATTATACTTCTTCCTTTAAATCAAAGACAGGTGAATCCTTTCTGAGCCTTCACGCAACGTCAGAACCTTATTGTCACAGGGCCTTAGTACCACGAGAATTGAGATTTCAAGGTCCTGTCGAAGGAAAAGTGGATTGGGCACTGGAACCTATGTTGTGGAGAATAAGGTACAGCCCAACGTTTATGGATCCAATATTTCGTCTCTCCCTCCTATGTCTCTCTCTTCTTTTTCAGTCTTTCATAACACGTGATATGGTATGAGTTGAAGAGTTAGTAGGTGACACGAGACCAAAGCATTGTGTGAAGTACAGAGATAATGGAGAGTAACAGACACTTGGGCTATAATGGGCTTATAATAGGAAGGCCTTTGATGAAGCCCTCCTTACCGATCTCCTCTCTCTCTCTCTGTCTCCTCTCTCTCTCTCTCTATCTCTCTCTCTCTCTCTCTCCTGCCATTTTCAGCCCCTCACCTTGTCTCCTGGCGTCCTCCTGTGCAGGTTTCCCATTCAAGGTATCCATGGGGCCGCCCACGATGTCCCCACTCACCTGGCTGGCAGCTGGCTGAGATTAATTCATTTCCTCCTCAATCATTTCTATCCCGCTTTGTTTGACTCTGGTTCTTGATTCTTGATCTCAGCAGTTTGGGTGGCGAACAAGTCAGCTGGGGATCGTTCGTACTGGTAGGTGTTTACTTCTGCTGTTCAACTCCACTGACTTTCCTGAACTTCAAGAAGAATGAATTTGCATAAAACTCCTTTCAATATCACAGTTATATTTGTGAATGAAGGTGGAACATCGTCGTCATCAGCCAGATTCAATGGTGTCTGAAAGACATGTTTACAAATTAAGGTTGACAAATTTTTTTTTTTTTTTACAAATTAAGGTCCTTTTCATAATGAGGTGCGCTAAAAAAGTATGTAGAACCTAGCACGACATAAACTGAACTAATTAATTCGATTAAATTCCGTATTTTATGTTATTTTCTTGTTCTCTGGTGAAGTGATAACATTCCAAAACAATACAGATTCGTTTCTGCTCAAATACAGTTTACATTTACGGTGTGTTAACCTCTCCAAAAACCTGAGATTCCTAAATAATTGAGTTCCAAGGATAGTTTTCCATCATTAGATGAAACGGGGATCCTGGAAGATCTATCAGAACTCAAAGTGTTTGGATTCATAGAGTTTAAATAGAGAAGGCAAACTTATGCTTATGTAAGAACAAGTGTCATTTACACACACACACACACACACACACACTCAAAATGCATTATCAAGTATCAATCAAAGTTGAGTTTCTTTGATGATGGGACCCATTGCCGCTGAACATACTATATACACTATCAAGGTCCATTTTGAGTATTGTTTGCTCTGAGATTCAATAGATTCAATTCCACTTGGACAGTAATATTGGAATGAAATGATTTTGAATGCTGTTAGAGTATCAGGTTGCCTTATGGGCATCCTACAGTGTAGTTCGGTAAAGTTGCTTTCATGATGAAAAGGGGTATATATAGGATAATTACTGCTGAGCAGGACATCTGTGGGGTGCAGCACTTCCCATAAATGTTTTAGTCTCTTTGGGTTGAGAACCTTTCTGAAGATCTTCAGTTTCTGGGACGATCAGTAACACCTCAACTTGCATTATTGAATTAGCTTCTACGAAGGACAATGCCTTATTAGTAAGTACTATAAAGGATATTATTCATTATTCTACTGTGAACATTCGGCAATACTGATAAAGGAAATCATTTTATCGAAACACACACACACCAAACAGTAACCGTCACAAGCCAGACAGGAGAGGTCTATGGAAGAAGTATGGGCTCTTATCAAAGCAGTGGGATTATTAGACACACCTCATTTATGAGAGGAACTTTCGGCAAGCCTTGAGGCTGTGGCTCTTTCTAACCTAAGGTAAAGTAAGAGTGATAAAGAGTGCTAAAATATAAGTGGAGAGAGAGAGAGAGAGAGAGAGAGAGAAGTCCTTCAACACAATGGTAGATATTTACACGGAATAATGAATACTCACGTCTGTTTGTTTTTTATCCTTCATACCTCCTCTCCCTCTCTGTCCCTCGACCTAACAGCGGCCCACAACAGTCCACTACCAACTAGGTACATAATTCACTGCTTAGTTCAGCAGAGGCATGCGGATTTTAGGTTGCAGACTGACACTATATATAGTCTAGTTGGGAGATGACTCTGGTTATTAATTTGTGAACTGAATACTCCGCAGCACTGTGCTACTAGACCAGAGAAGAGAGAGAGAATCGGTGTACTTGCACATAAATTGTTACGTATATCAGAAATATTCTTACAAAATTTAATTTTGTGTGGTGGTTTGTTCTACAGTAGCCTATTAATAGTTTTACAAAACAAAAAAAAATCATGCCGATGACCTGCTGCCCTCTCTGGCCCCCATCCACCCCCAACCTCCCAAAATTCGATGGCTCGTAAGGTGAAGTGACTTCTCGCTGGCGCAGTCACATAAACAAAGAAAACGACAAAGTCAGATTCTATTGTGGTGGAAAAAAACTAAATAGAAGCAGTAATTTTTTCATGATACTTCCTCCTCCTTCTCCTTTGACGTTTTCCTGTCCCTTCCCTCAAATACTTTTGCATGAGTCACGCATCGCGAAAGTAAATGTCTCGAAAAGTCATTGCTGGGGTATCTTTGTGAAGAAGAATGTTGACAACATGACTCGCTGCTGCGTCTGAGTGGCATAGTAAATGACGCCTTGATAACATTGCGCAGTTGCCATGTCGCGCCCGAAAAGCAACTCGAGGCAATACGCGACCTTACGTGGGGCAATGTTCAGGATAGAATCGAATCTATAACTAGTGGCATTTGCGAGATTCAGGATAGCCTGGAATCATGACTAATGGATAGACTCTAACCATGGCTAACGACATTTGCGAGATTCAGGATAGGCTGAAATCATGATTAATGACATTTGCAGATTCCTGGATGAGCTGAATTAGAACCTGACTT
>NC_089749.1:4162992-4167992 GCF_040412425.1 Macrobrachium rosenbergii | reverse complement strand
GATCCCTAACTAAACTGCTACTACAGAAAATGACTCAGGCAACACCTGAATCGACTGTGCCGAAACTGAAGATGTATGCAAGTTTCCCTTTCGTGCATGATGATACTTTTAGGAGAAAATGCACAGCCATTATTCAAAAGAGTTTTCCAGCTTTAAACCTGAAAATCATCCCGAAAAATCCCTTTACAATAGGGTCTCTGTTCAGAGTCAAAGACCGGCTCAGTCCTCTGTTTTCGTCCAGCGTTGTTAACAAGTACACTTGCCCGGGATGTGATCACGGGATATACATATGTGGGATGCACGAGGAGGCTGTTGAAGGTCCGCATAGATTCCCACAGGGGCATAAGTCATAGAACAGGTAGCAGGTTATCTAATCCTGAGCAATCAAATATACGAAATCATTCAAAATTATGTAAAACTTATATTGACAGCAAGGATTTTTCCATCCTAGGCCGAGTGCAGAACAACAACGACTTAACCATCCTAGAATCCATAATTATCAGGAAGACTGTGCCGTCGTTAAATACTCAATCGTCCTCAGTGAAATTGTTTATAGCCTAGTTTGGGCAACTGGTTTTCCTCACTCTGTTTGTACTTATTTATGTTAGTCTTGTTCTTTCTTTCATATAGGTAGGTTGTTTTAAGATTTTAGTGAACTCCTTTTACTCATTATTGACTTGTCTTGGAATGAGGTGTTTTGTTTTAAATATTTTTACTACATAAAGAGCTGTTGCCATTGCATTAATTTGTTATTGATGTTCGCAAATTATATTATATTTTATAGCCTTGAAAATGCGACTTGGAATTCGTCGCGAAACGTCGGCATTGAAAATAAACTGTAGATGATGAGGATGCCTTTCCCTACTGCTTCCTTCGTGATGTATATATATATATATATATATATATATATATATATATATATATATATATATATATATATATATATATATATATATATTACTAAAGGACCTCATTCAAACTGCATGGTATCTATAGATACCATCCAGTTTGAATGAGGTCCTTTTAGTAATTTAGTTAATGCACAGAACAATTGTGTATGTGATAAAGTTAATATATACGTATGTATACATATATGTGTGTGTTAGTGTGTGTATTAACAGATAGTTAGACACAGAGATAGATGCATAGATAGAAAGATATATATATATATATATATATATATATATATATATATATATATATATATATATATATATATATATATATATATATATATATATATATATATATATATATATATATATATATATATATATATATATATATATATATATATATATATATACATATATATACATATATATATACATATATATATATATGCATATATATAGTAGGGAGTACGGATAGGAAGAACAGTCAGCTCATCATTGATATATTTATTAATAGGTGCGCTTCAGGATCACCCATATCCCATCTTTTCTGGCTAAAAAGATACAAAAACACTAATTAAAACTGACAACAGAGCTTACAAAATTAAAATGCTTTAAAGATTGAAAAATGACAATGACAAAACAAGAAATAGATTACCTTCAGTAGTAAAGTCCAGAGGATGAAAACTGAATAAGAGTAAACAAGGTTAGCAAGTAAACAAGAAAGGCGGGGGTTACTATAGTACGACCGTTTTAGGAAGAGACTTTGCCCCTCTTAAACTGACCATTAACCTTCTGACTTCAAGCTCTCATTGTTTGCGCCTGTTATCAAGCACGTGTACTATAATAGAAAGTTCTGAATGAAGTTTTGTTGTCCCACTTAAATTTTAGATAAAAAAAAAAAAAAAAAAATTCAATATATGAAAATGATAGATGCAAGAAATTTGGAAACCTAGATGTGCTTTCATTTTCAGTTTTGTTTATTTGGATGCTGTACTGAGCAATGTTCTTGAGTTACGTCATCTACTATAGTTTTTATTACTGTTCCTTTGCTGTTATCGAAGTCATATAATTGTGATATAGTTTGGAGCTTTTGAATTGTTTTTTTTTCGTGTATGCCGTGATCCGTCTTTACCTCCTTGCTGTATCAAGGTTGAATTTTCACTGTGCAGCTATAAAATAGCTCATAATAAATATTCTTTAAATATTGTTACACCCATATATATATATATATATATATATATATATATATATATATATATATATATATATATATATATATATATATATAATAAATATATATATATATATAATATTTAAATAATATTTATATATAGCTATTTTATAAGAATGTTTATTATGAGCTATTTTATAGCTGTAAAAATTCAACCTTGATACAGCAAGGAGGTAAAGACGGATTACGGCATGCACGAAAGAAAGCAATTCAAAAGCTCAAAACTATATCACAATTATATATATATATATATATATATATATATATATATATATATATATATATATATATATATATATATATATATATATATATATATATATATATATATATATATATATATATATATATATATATATATATATATATATATATATATATATATATATATATATATATATATATATATATATATATATATATATATATATATATATATATATATATATATACACACATTTATACAGTATTAGATTTACCTGTGCTTTTAAAGCACTGTCATATGATACTCATCACTGCTGTGGCATTTCTGTTATATGTAGATTTTTAAAGATATTTCTGCCACTTTCTGTCGAAAAACAGATCTATATTTCAATTTATTTCAATTTCAGTGTTCAACAGGATATCACACAACAAGGGAAAGCAATAAATTTATTTACAATCGAAGTATGAGGAGACATTACTTATGAAGAATCCTCGTCAGAGGATGCTACATCGATAACAAAAGAATCTATATATTTATCAATGCAAACATCTCTTGAAGCGTCATCTCTTTTATATCTTCGGCATGTCTCACATCATTAGCCCAGTTGTCAGAAGATATGGATTCAATTGCTTCTTTGACCAAAGGAAGCAGGTCTGATTTTTTAAAATGATTCTTCTTTGCCACGTATGATTTCACCTGTGCCCATATCAGTTCTGTTGCATTATACTGGCAGTGATATGGAGGCAGCCTAACCACTAAGTCCATGATCTCTTGCCAGTCTGTCAATCACGTAATCATTTTCTTTACATGAATGTCTTTGCAACTTTACTAATTTTTTATTAGCCAGTCTTTAACTTCATCCTTTTTTGGCAGACATTGTCGGAGGTTTATTAATTAGAAGTGAATGATAAGAAGCGTTATCCAACACTATGATGGCAGATGGCCCTATATTGGGAAGAAGCTGGGTTTTAAACCATTTTTCAAACACTGCAGAATTCATCTGAATTTCTAGATTGCGTATCCCTTGTCAGCTGGGTGCTTGATCATTGATAAAAATATTACCCAGAAATGTGGTTAATATTGCAACCAATATTGTGATTGTGTCTACTTACTCTCCAATGTTATTGATGTACAATTAGAAGGAATAAATCATAGGTAAAAATTTTTATTCTGTCACGTCTCTCTCTCTCTCTCTCTCTCTCTCTCTCTCTCTCTCTCTCTCTCTCTCTCTCTCTTCATTTTTTTTTTTGCCCAGCTAGTGGAATAGTAAGCGGAACCATAAAAATGATGAACATTCTTTATGATTAGTTTTCTGACGAATATACAAATAATTTTTAACTATAATACACAACTGTGATGTAGCTGTCCTTTACGGATTCAAACAGAATTAGAGAAAATGACAAAAAAAAAAAGAAGACTGTCATCCTCAATCAGTGCAGTGCTTATACCTCTGGCAACACTAAACCCCGATATATAGTACTTATCCTATGTTTATTTATTTGTGTTGTTACATTAATTGCATAATATCTATATCACAGATCGCTACTATCACAATATTATCATATAAATAAAACAGGTTAATTTGCAGCAAAACAACAAATACAAACGCTATTACAATGATTGTTTACGATTTCGTGCGTCTGGTAGCATGCTACGGGTGACTACCGTCTGAAAACCCTCCGGATTGTGGTAAGTGTGAGGTCTCATCTCGGCCGTAATCAAAGGGTTAAAGTCATTGTTTAAAGGATGAGAGTTAAAAGATTAAGGGTTTTTGAAAACTAAAGATAGGAGATAAATGTTTTCGAAAGCAAGGGAGAGAAAATGAACAGTTTTTGAAATGAGAATTAGACCAATCAAGGTTTCAGAGACAAGACATAGAAGATTAGTGGTTTTGAAAACTTGCTTTAAAGAGGAAAAAGTTTCAAAAACTAGATCTAGAAAATTAATGGTTCTGAAGTAGAAAGCTCAGTGATTAGAGGTTTTGAATTAGAAAGTTAAAACATTAAAGTTTTCAAAAACGACAGCTAGAAGGTTAAAGTTTCGAAGAGAGCTAGATGTAAGTTTTCGAGAACGAAACGTAAGATTAAAGTTTCGAAAAGAAATCATAAGTTTAAAAGGTTCGGAAATGATATCAGATGATCAAGTAGTTCTTACAAAGTATAAACAACAATTTACTCCGCCAAATTTAATTGTCTTATGATTAATAATTCATTTAATGCAATATAGAAATTTAAAAAATGCAAACACGACAAAATTACCTAGAGAAAAAAAATTGTATTACTCTATTTAAAACAAAAGCATGAGAAAAGGAAGTTCAGGAATGGCATATCTCATAGATAGATAGAAAAAACTAGTTTGCTCCGACGTGCATTTTCTAGTTCGAGATTATTCCATTGCTAATTCAAGCTGCCACTTCATTTGAGGGAGCGGCGCCACTCTGTTTATTGTGCCTCTTATGAACTGAATTTTGGAAACATTTATTTTTGAATATTGGGAAAACTGCCTCCAGGTTCGGGATTGTGACACTTTCTGAAATTCCTTTCTGTTATCTCGGATTTCTCTTCAGAAAATGCAGAGGTAAATGTAATTTTGATTTTAGAGGACAGAAGCCAATTCTGCCCAAGCTTAAATCAAGTGATGAAATTCAGGCCAATAATGTATTTTATTA
>NC_089749.1:4157992-4160492 GCF_040412425.1 Macrobrachium rosenbergii | reverse complement strand
GACAAGAGAATTTAAGAGAGAGAGAGAAATGAAATTGGAATAATATTTTGAATTCTCAATTCACCCTCCTTACACCTAAATTGGCACGGGTTTTAATCGCTATAGGATTTCATTAGATTTGTCTCGTATCCTTCGATTTTGTATCCAAATCAGAAAAGCATTAGAAGAGAAGAGTTAGGTTTGGGCGTCACTTCCGGGTAGCTTCTAATCATTATTAGAGACATTGATTTCTAAACCTCTTTCAGTGGGATATATTCAAATATGATCGTTATGCTTCAGTAATTCTTCGAATCACTGACGTTTAATAATAAAAATTGAACTATTCAGACATTCTCTCTCTCTCGCTCTCTCTCTCTCTCTCTCTCTCTCTCTCTCTCTCTCTCTCTCTCTCTCTCTCTCTCTCTCTCTATTGTCTCTATTGTGCGTCGGATAAAATAAATTTAACTATCTCTCTCTCTCTCTCTCTCTCTCTCTCTCTCTCTCTCTCTCTCTCTCTCTCTATTGTGCGTCGGATAAAATAAATTTAACTATATGTTCTCTCTCTCTCTCTCTCTCTCTCTCTCTCTCTCTCTCTCTCTCTCTCTCAGACAAGGTATGATAGACCACATACATTAAATATAGGCAAACTCAACCACCAATTCCAAATGAGAGAAATTATGCTTCAGCCTGATTGCAATCTATTCAATAATCGCCTCCATCTGCGACGAACAAAATTCTCCCGAGAAATCAGGCATATTAAAGTAGGAGGATTCCATGAATATGATTCTAGAAGAGTCGTGAGATAAATCATTACATCCGATGCGTAGGAGGTCTCATACCTTTAGTCTGACGAGAGAGATATTTCTGATGACGGAGTTCATCTTTGATTGCTGTAATGTATATTGTAGGGATGATGGTGAACACAAATGTTTGTATTGTTCAGATATCTTTCTTATTATTGTTATTATTATTATTGCTAAAATTATTCAAATGAAAGTAAGTGCTTGGTGTTTGAAGACAGAAGTTAATTTCTAGAAAGCCTCTAGTTACATAATTTGAAACATTAAGATATTATTATTATTATTATTATTATTATTATTATTATTATTATTATTATTATTATTATTATTATTATTAAAAACTGGGATAAAAGTACTGTGACTAAGAAAAACTTTTGAACTATAATGAAGAGGCTCATAGAACTTTTTTTATTTTTCTTTATTTTTAGAAATCATACAGAATGTTCAACAACTTTGAAATGCATAATACAACCTTAAAACACTTTCATATTCAATCATCTTATATTTTAGAGCTTATCGAAATAAAATTCATAAGGAAAGAATGTTTGGAATTTTAATCATCAATCTCTCGTGCTCCTTATACAAGAAGAAGAAAAATAATAAGACAAGAAGGAGACCCTCTTCCACTATTCCCTTTGATGTGGAAGGAAGATTTATGAATGGTTTAGCCCCTGGCATACCACGCATCCCTTTTCTCGTCCTCCGATGTATCAAAAATCCTACTGTCTTGTATAGGAGATTCTGTACAATCACCTACGACTTATTGTTTCTTCCTCCGAGTGAGAACAAAAAGCGGATATAAATCCTCTTTTATACTTCGTCTTTGTCTGTCTGTCAGTCTGTCTCTGGATGGGAAGAGTGAAAATTTATGAGAAATATCGACAATTTTGATCAATGCAGAGAAAAGATATTTGATATTAGGTTTTTCGCTATTTCAGTTTTACCTTATTTTGTTTTCAGTGACAATAAACTAACATTTATCTCAAGAACTAGGAAAAGGAATATATTTGTTTTTATCCTATTATTTTTTTTTATTTTAGGCTGCTGATATTCATCTCATCCTACAACTTCATTTTGCAATAATCAGCGAAACCTACTTTAGGAAAGAGAGAGAGAGAGAGAGAGAGAGAGAGAGAGAGAGAGAGAGAGAGAGAGAGAGAGAGAGACTCGTATGGAGTCTGAGCGAATAGCTCCATTTTTGTTGGAAATAAGATTTTGCAAATGAACAAAGGGTCAACCAGTCTCATCATATCCGAAGGAAATAGCTGGATAAATTATAGAGCTTTTTTTTTGTCTTGGAAAATTTCACATACAGTAATGTGTTCCTGGTAAATTTATTGAGCAGATTTGAGCCATTTCTGTTCATTTCATGAGAATTCTTACCAATAATGATAGTAATGATAAATATATAATAATAATCCTACTTTACAATGACCTGAATACTGAGTGGAGAAACTGAATCCTCATCTCTGCGTCAGAGTTATAAATTATACAGCAGGCAGCTTTCGCAGGCCTCCTCCGTACCATCTGTATTATCTTGTGAAGTCCACGCTTATAAATCATATTTCTCTAATAATAATAATAATAATAATAATAATAATAATAATAATAATAATAATAATAATAAAATAAAATCCGAGTGGATCTTTTTTGTTTGTCAGCCCCGGTGGGGTAGAGTAGGTAGGGGAGACATGACACATCAACCCTCCTCCTGCAAACCT
>NC_089749.1:4122992-4155492 GCF_040412425.1 Macrobrachium rosenbergii | reverse complement strand
AAACCTATTAGTCTTTATAATTACATAACTGACCCGCAAAAAGATCTATCTCAGTCATTTCCTTCCCTGACAGGCCACGTACAGCACAATGCATTATTTAACCTCCCAAGAATGACAGAATCAGTCCTCTTATTTTTACTCGTTAATCTCAAACGGCCATCCATCTTTCATCCTCAGTTAAGTAGCCACAACACTCGGTGTTAACGACAAAGACCATTTATCAACGATATTATCACGTCTGATAATCAAATCAAGTTTGTTAGGGGAATGATACGTGACGTCATAACGTGATATCGAACACCACTTGCTTGGGTCTATCATAAACTAAGCCTAGTCGCCTTAGACCTACTTTCCTCAGGCTAGGGAAGATTGTATTATGTGTATTGAAGTTTATATCATTTTACAGGGAATTATTTAAAACTAGTGAAAAAGATGTCATTTAAACGTTCAGTAATCCACTGGACAATGGACTCTCCGCTAAGCACTACAGTACGTTAATAGTTGAATTAGCAATTTAATTTGCTTTTTAGAGCCCCAGCAAGATGGTCTTCCCAGTAATGGACGTGAAAATTTCAAATACGAGTATTTCCTCCGTAATTGCTGGTCATTCAGCGGAAGGACACTTTGTTTTCTGTTTTATATTGTGTATTGCATATTTCCAGAATGGTCTTGTTCTCTGTAATGGAATTTGTTCCATTAAATGCAATGGAAAATGAAGTGATGAATGACTTATGTAGGCAATTCAGGTGGTAATTGAATGAACAACTGAAATGAAAAATAAAAAGCACATGCAAACATACACGTTCCTTTTGGGTGTATGGAGCTATTAACGTTGTGGAAATTTTCCAAATAGGGAAGCATCCACCACATCGTTAGTTTAACTAGGAATAAGGAAATGGTCATTGGCTTATTATCTGGGGAGTCACTCTCTGTTAAGAACAAGTAGTTAGTGTAGATAATTATTATTATTATTATTATTATTATTATTATTATTATTATTATTATTATATGTGTTTTTGGGTGTCTTAACATACCATATATAAGCATTTGTAATCATTACGCCTATAATACAAATACCCAATAAATGGCATACATTGCACAAAGCTTTCTATAATTATAAGTAACTGGTCGTAACGGAACCCATAGCCCGCCACAGCTGTCAACACTTTTAAACACACAACAAGACAGTCTATCGACGTAAGCATAAAGCTAAAAAAAAAAAAAGATAAAGACAGAGCTTCAGTCGAATGAAATCCACTTCGTTTATCCTATACATATGTTCGGACTAATCGCCTTTTTTACTGCTACGATTTCAGAGTTCATGATGCCGTTGTGTTCAAGGTAGTATCGCTGCTGACAATTTTCCTTTAATTTTGACGGCTATTTTCATCCTTAACGTTTATAAGAGCACATAAAAGCGAAGATTATTTTTCAGTCAGCTAGAGAGCTTAAATGGATGCGCTTGTTTGTTTTTGTTTACTTGTTTATTCATAGACGTATATACTTTTGTATACCCATAATGCAGGAGATGGCGAGATTGATTATACACACACACACACACACACATATATATATATATATATATATATATATATATATATATATATATATATATATATATATATATATATATATATATATATATATATATATATATATATATATATATATATATATATATATATATATATATATATATATATATATATAAACTGAGTTCAAAGGAAATTAAATTCAAACTTTGGATATATAGTACCAGTGTGCGCCATCAGTTCTTTTCATTCCCAAAAAATGTAACTATCGAAATATAGAACTTAAAAAATTAATGAATGTACTAAGATTTTTAGATTATGAAACAGGCATTCATTAACTACATAAGTAATAATAATGATGACAATTAACGTTGTCACATAATGGTGGTGAAGGGGATGGCTTAATTAACTATAACGATTGTCACGATGTCAGCCCTTCTTTTAGATAATTCATATTTTTCTCCAATTAGGGACCAATTATTTACATTTTAGCATCTCGGAAGCCCCCCAACCCACAAAAAAGAAAAACAAAATCCATTATTGCTTGAATAAATTCTGCAATTCAGCTCTGATTGAAAACCTGCGAGAGGTTTCCATCAGAGTGATACCGAAGGGATGAGCTTTACATTTCCAGCGCCTCAGTGATTCCTGTAGAGGCTTAAATGAGAATTTCTGTCCTTAATGAAGTGGTTTAATGGACTGTAGTTCAATAGAGACTCCGTTGCAGCAGAGCCAAGGAAATTGGAGAATAAAGCTTTCAACTGAAGGGGCAACAGACTGAAATTTCACGTGGGCATAAATACAAGTTGAAGCAGTGTATCCCGAGACTTATATTTTACTAAAGGAAATTCGTATCACATTACCTCGTAATTCTCTGACTGCATAATAATTACTGAGGCACTTCCAGCTCATGCAGAAACAAAGATGTATATATATGTATAACTACATGTTCTCATACATGTGTAGCTAATGTTCTGAAAGTGGAAAATATCAGTGTGATTCCCTAAAATTTGTCATTCCTGTTTATCTAACACATTCAGGTTATGACCCATAACCAGAAATATACACTGATTGCGTCCTTGATGGATTATGAATTGGAGTTTGATTCAAGAAAGTCTCGTTAGTAAGTCGAGTGTTTTCTTTCAGTGGAAAAGGTGTAAATAATTATTCAGCCTTGATGCACGTTAAAAACGAAGAAGATCTCTCAGTAATATGGGTTTTCAGTAATCTTTAATATTCCCTTGTGATTATGGATCGTACAAATATAATGGGGCTGTGAAATCTAATTCGCTTACCGTGCTTTTTCCCATTTTTTATATGGGGTAAGCACGATGCCTTCTTTTGAAGGACTTTGATTTGGCGTTGGGGTAGACCGTAGCCTCGATCGGCTACCCTGCCTGACATCGCTTAGACCCCGGTAGCGCATGTGTACATGCATCGTACCAAATCCCCAGCTCCCTTTCTCCCAGCAGCAAAGAGAGTTGAGCGGTTAGGTCGACAGTTCGAGGCGTGTGAGGTGTCTGTTATGTTTTTAGAAGATGTTGGAGTGGCTTTGTTTGTGTGTGTATTAGTCTGTAACACCCATTTGCTTTCAGCAAACCTATCCGTTGATTACATACATAATCCCGGGGTGTCTACATGGATAGCAAAGTGTCCGCCTCTCTGACCGGTTGGCTGCGGATCTGAACCCGCGCCACAGACCTCTATGAAGCCCGAAGCTGCCGCTCTACCGACCTGGCCATCCAGGCTCTATAAAGGGGCTGTGAAATAAAACCCCTTTATTTCAGTAAATGATTATATAATATATTGTCCTTACCGTCTGCCGAAAGTATTTCTTCTCTAGTCTGTGCTAATGGCTACGCAAGTCACCAAAATTAAAGCGACAAGAATTCTAGAACGTGACATAATTGCTGAACTAAGAAGACTAGGAAAGACGTATAAAAGGAGGATCGAGATGGGTGATTTGCTTTTGGTAGAAATGAAATGCTGAATAGTGTTGCTCTTATGATAATTTCTATGCAATGCAATCTATCTGAATATAAGACAAATTTCCTAAAGATATCCCGTTTTTTGGAAGAAAAATTTCAATTTCATAATTGTAAAATGTGTCAGCGAATTTCATGTGGGGTGACTGGGTAATGCTGGAGTTACTGGGGTATATATTATGCAAATCCCTTCAGGAAGCTGCGTCCCTGCCCATCAGTAACCAGGTTCACCTGACCCACCTGGCAGCACCTACCTGGATTTGGGCCCCTTTCCGGAGACGAGTGCTTGCTGCTTTCAAGCTAACTCTTGCTTAAGGAAGGCTGGAGCTACGATAGAAAAATGTGGCCTTCCTCAGACTGAGTACAAAACTCATTGGCAGCGGGACATGAATTTCTTGCTGCTTATACGCGTGACTCTTTTACATTCACTAATGTTAAGCCATGCCTATCGTTTAGTGCGGAATTCACTATACTTTGGGAATTATTTGCACCCAGAATAATCAATGCTTCTCTGCCGACCAGGGTTCGAAAAGTCGTCTGATTTAGAAACAACTATAGACATGTCGTTTTTTTTTTTTTTTTTATCAAACCAGGGCACTATTCGAATCTTGGCTAGTGCTGAAGCACTTGTCAATTATAATTCCCCTTGGGCTCAAGTTCTTCCTAAAGCATGGTGTATTTTATATTAAACCATATTTATGGCTTAATATTTGTGATTATTTCTTAAATATATATATATATATATATATATATATATATAAATAAATTTATATATATATATATATATATATATATATATATATATATATATATATATATATATATATATATATAAATAAATTTACACACACACACACATATATATATATATATATATATATATATATATATATATATATATATATATATATATATATATATATATATATATACCAATAGCAAGGTACATAATGCCCGAATACAGACATTAAACGGAGGCGGACAGGAATACTCTTGATTAGTCATTTGATTGCATGTTTATTCCCAACGTTTCATAATCCATGATTACATCATCAGGGTTCTAGAATTAAAAACAAAAACATTGACAATAAAAATTACAGAAAAATTATGCAAAGGCAAAGTCAGAACATAAAAAATGACAATCGACTTAAAAGGAAACTTTTACACAAAGGACACCGAGGAACAGGTAAAATACAGAGAAATTAATTAAAACCAATAGAATATATAAAAGACAAGTAAAAAAAAATTTTTTAAATTTATATTTAAAATATTTATGTTTTAAAAACACTAAAATTTTTAAATCACATTAAGAAAACAAATAAATAAATGAATAAAAGTGACTAAGGGTATGGGGCCAACCTGTCAGTACGACACAAATACAGAAAATGAAGTCTTCAAAGGAGAAACAAAACAACAAAAGCATTATCATTATGACAGGTACAAAGGAACAGCCGAAGTCTGAGTGTTTACACTTCAGAACAAGCTGTTTTATCATAAGAGACTCAGTATTGGTAGTTCCAGTTGGTAGAAGTTCGTCCAATTATGTAGAAATCTTTGTTTTCAATGGGGTTTTAACTCTTTATATATATATATATATATATATATATATATATATATATATATATATATATATATATATATATATATATATATATATATATATATATAAATAAATTTACACACACACACACACACACACACACATGTGCTCCCTGGAGGAGCGCATGCTGGATGAATGCCCTCTCAGTTACCATCCTCTCTTTTATGTACGGTATGTTGACGACACCTTTGCCCTCTTCAGAAGAGAGTATGACTCGGACGCCTTTTGGAATTTGCTAACTCCTGCCACCTAATCTCAAGTTTACTCTTGAAAAGGAAGAGACAATCGACTGCCGTTTCTTGACGTTCTGGTCACCAGATATAACAATAATTTTACTACCACGATTTTTAGAAAAAGACTTTTACAGGATTAGGTGCCAATTTTTACAGTTATTGTTTTTATAATTTTTAAGATTAATTCCGTTGCAACTCTCTTTCACAGGGCCCTTTCCCTCACCTCTAGTTAGAAAGCTTTCCATGATGAAGTAACCTTTCTTTTAAATATTTTAAACACAATTGCTTTCCGTCTAAGATAGTTTTTAATAGCCTCAATAAAATACTTAACAAGAAGTTTTTCACTGACGATATACTCTTACAGTACCTAAACTACACTTTTACGCCAAATTTCCATACTGTCATGATGTCCATTTTAGAACAAAATTTACTAGTACAATTCAAAAACATTTTGGTGCCATAGATGTTAAACTTATTCCTATCAACCCCTAACGATTGGCTCTATTTTTAAATTTAAGGATCAGCTTTGTGCTATGATGTCCTCCGGAGTGGTGTATAAGTATTCTTGCCCCAAGTGTAACTCGATTTATGATCCACTCGGAGACTTCTAAAAGTACATATAGACTCACATAGGGGATAAGTTTTCGTACGGGGGTAAAAATCTCCAACCCCAACACTCCAACATCAGAAGTCATGCTAAATTTTGAAAACCCCATTGAAAACAAAGATTTCTACATAATTGGACAACTTCTAGCCAACTGGAACTAAATACTCGAGTCTCTTATGATAAAACAGCTTGTTCCGAAGTTGAACACTCAGACTTCGGCTGTTCCTTTGTACCTGTCATAATGATAATGCTTTTGTTGTTTTGTTTCTCCTTTAAAGACTTTATTTTCTGTATTTGTGTCGTACTGACAGGTTGGCCCCATACCCTTAAAACTTTTATTCATTTATTTATTTGTTTTCTTAATGTGATTTAAAAATTTTAGTGTTTTTAAAACATAAATATTTTAAATATAAATTTTAAAAATTTTTTTTTTTTTTTTTACTTGTCTTTATATATTCTATTGGTTTTAATTAATTTCTCTGTATTTTACCTGTTCCTCAGTGTCCTTTGTGTAAAAGTTTCCTTTTAAGTCGATTGTCATTTTTATGTTCTGACTTTGCCTTTGCATAATTTTTCTGTAATTTTTATTGTCAATGTTTTTGTTTTTAATTCTAGAACCCCTGATGATGTAATCATGGATTATGAAACGTTGGGAATAAACATGCAATCAAATGACTAATCAAGAGTATTCCTGTCCGCCTCCGTTTAATGTCTATATATATATATATATATATACGTTACAAGCATACCAAAAATATTCCTTTCAATATTTTGCAGGAAGTTGCTCGGTACGGGGAGTTATGAAGGACTGAAAATTCTTAAGAGATGTAATTTGTGGTTTTGACAGGTAGATAATGAACAAGTACGGTGGAGGGAGACTGGAAGCCTTCGATACGGTCTGAAAGCACAATCTTAGTTAAGAATAAAAGATTTTTTACAGGGAAGGGGGAGATACAACGTATGGAAGACAAAATACTCGTTCACTAATATAACTTATCATTTTAATGATAATATTCAGTGAGTGTATGATGTTACATTTCAGCAGTCAGATTAAATCATAGTAATGATAATGGTAATAATTTTGGCGACGCTGCCTTCGTTTTTAACTCTTTTTTTATACATCGTTAAAATAATAATAATAATAATAATAATAATAATAATAATAATAATAATAATAATAATAATAATAATAATAATAATTTATACACATATAACTGCTGCACATTCGTTTTTCTCTTTTAATGATATACAAATGTGATATTCACTCATGATATTTTGTCGGAGACCTTATCTTCAGCGTACTTTTCGCCTCTATTTCTCTTTCTTTTTCATAACGGTATAGACTGTCTTCTGGATATCAAAGAAATATTAGCACGCACGCAACATAAACAAATTTTGGAAACTAATAATTTCATTTCAGTGATAACCTCGCCAACCTCACGCACCCAAAAATGAGAATAGAGGTGCCCATAGCAATTGTGGCTATGAAATTTGCATGACCCAAAATACTTTTCTCAATCCTCGGTATAAAATGAACGGAAAATATTAAACCCGATTTCCTGAAACCTTCCTTTTTCAAGGTTTATTCAATAAAAAAATTAAAGTTCTATGAAAAGAAAGAAATAATAAATAAATCGGTTGACTTCCAGTTGAACAGAACAAAACAACTGCTCTTAAGAATACTATTTAAAGTTTGTCCTCCATTAGGAGATAATTCCCGGTCTCTGTCTGTTTGTCTGCCTGTCTCTCTGTTCCTTTTTCTATTCTATAACAGATTGGAGCTAAGCTTCCTTGCGGGGATATACCTCTAATTATTTATGAGGTCCTTCGATTTTCATAACTTTTATTCTACCGTAACGGAAAATCTTGAATCAGAATAGAAGATAAGCAAATCTGTTATTCAGGAGATTTATAATCAGTGAAACATAAGGGGAATTTGCTGAGAGTTTTTGTATTTTTTAGCTAATGGTAATCGAGGGTCTGATTGCAATACAAAGAATACAAATAAGTATATGTATATGTGTGTGTGTATGTATATATATAATATATATATATATATATATATATATATATATATATATATATATATATATATATATATATATATATATATATATATATATATATATATATATATATATATATATATATATATACACATGCGCATGCAAAATACAAAAAAAGTCATTGTTATGTTTGACAAACTGCTGAACTGTACAAAGGGAGAAGTAGCTTTCATTTTCATGTTCCTTCTTCTCTGGTGATTTGTGGCAAAGCCGAAGGCCACCGGAACTCGAAATGAGATATGGCCTCATTTTCTCTGTCAGTTAATTACCAGAATCATTCGTTTCTTAGGGAAAGAAATTTTACTCCTTTTTAGGAGACTCCACAATTTATAAAGAAGACAGCGCTTTTCGATAACATACTGTAGTTTGCTGTGGAGACAAAGATAATATGTTAGGATTCTTAGGAAAACCAAGGAATTCATAACATCCAGTAGATATCAGAACATTAGAAAGAACCATTTGAAAAGCCGTAAAGCACTGGGCATTTCGACTTCAAACCAAAAGTAAAACGGTATTTTTCGTCGGCGTCCGAGTGCCGGTCATGACGTGGAAGGGTCTATTGATGCTGCCTCTCTCGGAAGATCGATTCCCTTGATGTGTTTCAGGAAGTAAGAGCTGAAAAGGAAGCAATTTCCTCTAATGGATCCAGTCAAGGATTCACGGCAGCCAATGAAGAAAGTCTCGGGATTCGGTAGTAATGCTTTCAAGGTCCAGATATTGGGATTCAATCGATTATATTCATTGTCTTTTTTATGATTATATATGGTTGATCTCATATGTATACACAGACACACGCTCAAACATACACATATATATGTATAAGTTTGTGTGTGTATGTATGTATGTATATAATAGATAGATAGATAGATAGATAGATAGATAGATAGATAGATAGATATTGTTAGCCCTACGCCCATATCCTTCACCCCAGTCGACCTTGGTACCAAATTACGCCCGAGTAGATTGTTGGGTGTTGTGAGCCGACAGCTGTACTCCTTCTGTGTGAACAGAAATCTGGAAAATTAAGCTGGATACATTAGTTTTGGTTATCAAAGAGCTATTTAAGATAAATTAAGGTGATCTTTAGAACTTATAGGATGTTATCTATAACAATAGTTACATCTGTCGACCGCATTTTTTATTCCAAGTAATGTGAGCAGGAATTATATTTTAGCACCTCTTACTTTTGATATTTTAATATCCAACAACTGAGAACGATAGGCCGCCCCCCCCCCCCCCCCGCCCCCGCCCCATGAAATATGCAGAGTTTGATAATTAAGATTAAGTGACTGGAGTTACTAGTCAAATATATTACAATCGCAACGAGACAATAGTGTTTACGGGCTTTCCTTCTTTGGCTCCGCGGTGTCAAACGCTTGACATTTTAGGATTACAGTTACCATCCATAAGTCACTTATTATTAAAAGCGATATTACACGAGCACGAATTTCTGTAGTCACTGTTTATCCACCAAGATTACCCACTTGGTACAAACTCTGGCTGCGATTTAGTAAATGTTACCGAGAAAAAAAGATATAAACAAAATGCTGTCTTTGTTTCTCAATTTGTAATAACTGATAGAGTAGGGGATAAACAATACCTTATAGGCCATGATCCCTTTGAGAGGTCCTGGGTAATTCGAATGGCTCATTAGGACCCTTCTGTCCGCCTTTCCCTTTTTCTCTCGTTGCAGGGTGAGAGAACACGGCTCACAGGCTGAGGGACCGCTGTTCCATTACCGAACAAGGGCTCCCTCCTTCAAATCTAGTAAGTAGCCTACCTGTTGACATAAGCAGTGAATAAAGTGCCCACTTGTTAGTTCACCGATATGGGTCGCATCTGGAGAGAGAGAGAGAGAGAGAGAGAGAGAGAGAGAGAGAGAGAGAGAGAGAGAGAGAGACGTAAGTGTTCATTACTCCGTTCAAATGTATGTTATTAAAACGGGAGGGCCTCGACGAGGTAACACTCATCACGTAGTACTGACGCCATTCATAGGAAGTCCATTTACTACCTCCTCTGTCAGCCAGAGTGACTCGCCAAAGAATGGGTCCGTTACGCTTTGTCTTCCTTTACTCATGAAAAATATATATATATATATATATATATATATATATATATATATATATATATATATATATATATATATATATATATATATATATATATATATTGCGGGTTCCATACGGTGATGGATAAGTGGCAACCATAATGGTTCTTTAGATTATTACCCTAAGGCTATTTACCTTATCTTTGTTTGTTTATGAACTCATCAAATTACTCGTGCATTGATTTTTTTCTTTTTTAGCATTTTATTCTTTTCTATTCATCAAGTGCTATTTCGTATTTATTTGTGTACTTGTTTTTTCCATTTCTCCATTCATATATTTACCATTTGGCTCAGTGAAGCTTTCTGTTTTCTTCTGTATGCTTTAAACTCCTGATTTATGCTATAATCAACTTCTGATTTAGCATTCAATGGAAGTAACACAATAAAGTATCTCCCCATCCGTCTACCATTTACCCAGGCATCCAGCAGCTGAAATACAGGATAAACCAAATTATAGCTGATTAAGTTTGATTTATTTATTTATGAACATCAGCTGGCGCCTCAACAGTTAGCATCACTGGTACCAGATAAGGGGGAGGGAATGATGAAAATTCGGAAACCGAGACCCGGGGAAACAATTCAGTATCCTGGAATAAGGAGCAAGAGGGAAATTCAGAATTACTCAACTGCCTAATCAGGAGGGACTGAGCTATTCAGACACACTCAGCCATCTTCACAGGAAGTTAATCTTCCAGTTACAGTAACACGGTTGGTTCACAAACAATATATATGTGCACATGTGCATGTATATAAAGTAAACCCCTGTATTCCCTTTCTCACAATTCATGGATTTTAGCTATTCACAAGTGTGGTAATGCATCCCCGTGAAATGTGGGAGTTTACTGTATATGTATATATATATATATATATATATATATATATATATATATATGTATATATATATATATATATATATATATATATATATATATATATATATATATATATATATATATATATATATATATATATATATATATATATATATATGTATGTATGTATTTATATATATATATATATATATATATATATATATATATATATATATATATATATATATATATATATATTGATTGATATATATAATATGTATGTATTATATATATATATATATATATATATATATATATATATATATATATATATATATATATATGGATATATATATATATATACATATATGTATATGTGTATATATGTATATATATATATATATATATATATATATATATATATATATATATATATATATATATATATATATATATATGATTGATATATAGAAGATTCATGCAAAAAAAGCTTATTGATTGATTGATTATGAAATTTAGGTATGCCACCAAAGCAATTGTTGTTAACAATGTATACAGTATATATATATATATATATATATATATATATATATATATATATATATATATATATATATATATATATATATATATATATATATATATATATATAAATATATATATATATATATATATATATATATATATATATATATATATATATATATATTATATATATATATATATATATATATATATATATATATATATATATATATATATATATATAGAGAGAGAGAGAGAGAGAGAGAGAGAGAGAGAGAGAGAGAGATGTATCACTTTTCCACAGAGTATTTTTTCATTATTACAAATATTAAACTATAGATACCCTTTAATGTCGATTCTATTCTAACTTTAATTAATGAAAGTATCTGCCCTGGCCAGGGTTCACACTTGAATCTTTTTCTCAATAGATACAGTGGAAGGCAGCCGATTTACACTCGGCTATATTGATAGCCGAATAGAGATAATTCGACTGTAAATAATCAAACGAAACAGGATCTAATCCTGTCCTGGCCGTGGTAGATGCATTTATCAATAATAATTCCATTTGGATGTAAGTTAATCCCAAAGTAAAGCAAAATCAATATCAGAGGGTATGTGTGCTTTACACACGCCCACACACATATAAATACATACATGCTGTACATTATATTTATATATATAAATATATATATATATATATATATATATATATATATATATATATATATATATATATATATATATATATATATATATATATATATATAATAAAGACAAAAAGAAGAAATGATACATATGTTTGTCATCAACGCATGTTATTTCGACATAAAATAACACGTTTAACCCCAAAATATGGCAGAAATGCATTTTTGAAATATCTGTTTTCTGCTCCATAACAAATCTAAGGGACAGATAAACTTCAAGTTGTTGTGAAGAATGTGCATGAAGTTTTTAACTTATGGTGCGCCATTTGCAAACAAGGCGAAATGTTTCGCTAAACTTTCTTTAATGCCGCTTTCGTAAACAATGCCCTAAATTACAAGAGCCAAGGAAAAATGTGGAGAATTTTATCATTATTCACGAGAAACCAGAAGAAATATAAAATATCCTATGGTTTCTCAGTTACCTAACGTTCACCATAATTTGACACTGATTTTTATAATCTTATTTAGGAACAATTAAATTATTATGCACCTACTTTGAAACCACTGTCACCAAACATTTAGATTTTGAATATTCAATGTCATCTGACGCCGTAATGAGTTAATTTTTGCGGTCCCGTGAATCGTTATAAAGTAACTTTAACGAAGTAAAAACTTCTTATTTCGCTTTCAGAAATATAAAATAGACTGAATGAATGTCATTCATTGAACAAAACCTCTCTGATAAGACATTCATAAAATAGAACACTCATATCAGAATAACTGGAAAAGCAAACAGCCCTATAACCAACGCATAACAAGCTGGTGAAAATCAACCAGCAAACAGGTAAACATAAACATTAGCATAAACAGAATGTATGACCAAAACAAGTCAAACGTGAAAATCCGTTCAGACCTCCTTTCATCACGAAGGTAAATGTGAGAAGTTCAGCACTGGTCTCCTGTGCATGAGTTAGGGAGCTCATGCGATGAGCTATGCTAAGGAGGCCCTGATCCCCATTCCATCATGAACAGGCGATGAGGGAAGTCGCCATTTCCTTGCTAATGACGTCCGTCTGTTCTTCATGACTTCGTCTGTCTCTCGTAGATTAGTGCAGCAGATTGCTGTAAAAATCGTTCAGATAGTGAAACAAGCATGAAATTTGGCACAAACATTCCTAAGACTACGCTCTCTTAGAAAAGGGCGCTGTCCACCTGAAAATCCAAGATGGCGGCTATTTTTCAAAATGGCCGCCATCTATGTTGAGATTCACTGGTTTGGGAGCATCTATTGGATGGAATATGCCAGTTTTTTTTTTAAACCTCGACTTTTAGGTTATAAAAATGTTCCATACCACACATTTTATTGAAAACCCTTACTAAATGAATTGTAACCAAGATGGCGTACAAAATGGTTGCCATAAAAGTTTTTTTTCTATCCACAGCACTAGCAGACATAGAGACCAACTGTTTTTATTTAATGGTATATTCATGTGATCAGACAGTTTAACTAATATGCTATTTTCAACTGAAATAGTAATGGTATGGTCACATACAACATTGTGTCTAAGACTGTAACCATAAAAAGAAAAGAAGAGAAATACGGACTAAACGCAACCAATCTATGTATAGGTCTCTCAACCTACACCTTTGAAAAATTCGAGGATAAGAAGGTAGGCATAGCATGACACGTTGGATGCTCAAGCTAGATTATCTACTGAAGAGAGGGCAATATTTATCTAGACTTCACATTTGCAAGTGCACAGAGCTGTGCAGGAAGACCCAGCTTGTAGCACTTGCACCTTTCCTAAATGACAGCCTGCTTTGCATCCACATTTGGTAAGCTGTTGGCAACTCTTGGCTAAGGGCGAGTTGGTTGTCCAGAGGACTTGCCATGCTTCACCAGACTTTTGCCATCCCCACTCAGCAGGGTTCTCTGGCTGTGGCTGACACTGGGTGGCCTGCCCCCCACACACAACCAGCCTGGTACGCAGCACGCTTGGTGTGTTGGAGGAGCTCCCTGGTTGGTGGAATGGCCTCATATGCCCTTTTTCTGGCAAACATATCAAGTCTAGCCTCATCCACAGTGCCAGCAGTGCTGGATCTTTCATACATAAGTATGACAAACCTCTCAGGACCTTCAGGTCACTCTCTTCCACTCTGAGAGGGTAGTGACTCAGTTTGGAGAACACAGTGGAGGCCTCTGGAAAGATGTTCCATGTCTGCCAGGCGGTCTTCTTGCCCTTGCTCGGAAGGCTGACACTGTATCACAGCCTGTGAACGCATGGAAGAAGAGCATGCCATTCACCTTCTCCTGGCCCAGAGAGTTGCAAAGGTCATGCACAGCAATCCAGCGCAGGCTCTGGCCTTGGCCAAATCGCCACCCATAGCTTCTCTAGCCCTAGATTGTGGAGAGTGGAGAAAGCACTAACTGCAACGACAAGAACATCTGTGTCATTTGCTTTAACCATGATGGTCTTGGCTCCATGTTCTGTGGCATATTTGGCATGGAGAAAGATGCGGGTGTCAGCTTCCTCATGAGAGCACTTTTCCAGTCCCTGAAGACTAGCCTCATGAGTGCTGAGGACAGCAGACCCTTTCGTGGCAATGACAACATTTGTGGCAGACATCTGGGCAACTTTGTCTGCCAGGAACTGGAACAACTCTGTCTTGTTGGCATCGTGTCTTAGGAAATTGCGCCAGTTGGATGGAATTGTGTTCTTGTCTGTCACCTTGCGCCTTCCTCCTTGACCACGTTGGAGCCTGGTCTCAGCTTTGAGGCTGGATGTATTGTATACATCAAATACAAGATGTGATGATGTGTACTTGCTGCTATAGGATTGTATCACAGGCAAGAAGTCGCAAAGTGCATAGCCCTCAAAGGTCTTTCCTTTCTTTGGTGGCAAGGCATGGACCAAAGCTGATCCATCTACAATGAGGACATCAGTCTTTGGTTCTTTGTCTTCTAGTGTAACATGACTCTCCAGGACCGAGGTCAGCTGAGACTTCTGACATGTGTACAGCCTCCTTGGTGGGGTGCTGAAATATGGAGATGCTAGTTCCATGGAAGGAGGTAGTGGCAGTAGTTGCAGATGGGTTGTGGTCGATGTTGTCCATCACTGCAGTGGTGAACAACCCTTTTTATGTACTGGGGACAGACCACACCCTCCTCCACATATTTGCTAACTGTGGCATCTCCTAACTGTGCAGAGACCTCCAGTACTCTGTCATAAGAGATACTGAGGCCATACTGATGTAGCATTTCAACCAGGTTTCTCTTCCTGGTTTTGGCATAGACTGAGAGTCCCATGTAGACTGGGAATGGTGTTTCTCTGTCTTTGGAGTGTCTATGAGTTGTTGCTCCTCTTTGTATCAGGAAATAGCAGTTGAACTGCATGTGCTGTGCAATGGCCTGGTCTGACTTTGATGCTCCAAATCGTAACTGTGACTTGATGTCAGCCCCATGCTCAACCATCCCTACAAACTGGAGCAGGAGAGGAGGCACAGAATTTCGTACACAAGCCTCAGAAAATGTGCCATCAAACCGTGACTGATGATCAAGTATAGACTTTCTGAGAATATTTGCTGCTTTAGCAATGATAACTGCCTCTGAAAGATCAGATGATTGAGCAAGTGCTTTTCCCACATCCTTTTGAAATGCAAGTAATACATCTCTGCCAGATTTATGAGCCTCAAGTTCTGGAATTTCTGCCAGAAGTTTGTCTTTGAGTCTCGTGGAATTTACAACGAACGTGACTCTACACCTAATTGTTCCAGACGTTGTTGGTAGAGGTGGCAAATATCTGCCAGCCGAAATGTGACTGGATCATCTGAACAAAGGTTGTTTTCAACAATGTATGTCATCAGTTCTGACAGAACTAGTGGATACACATCTGATTCTGACTTAGTGCTTGTCACCTTGGTCTTTCTCAAGGCTCCTCAGGTAGGACCTTTTCTGTTGTAGAGGGCACAAAGACAGGCATGGTGATACTTAAACTCCTGTGCAATGACATCCCCACCAGTCAACTTAGCAAGGAGCTTGCCATCACTAAGTATCTCTGCACATTCACGCAATTTCAAGTCAAGGCCCTTATACTAGCCTGTCTGAGATCAGATGCAGGTGCCACTTTCTCACAGAAAATGCAAAACTTCATTGTCATGACTGGTTCGGCGCAGTTTTGCACGACTAGTCTCAGTGTTGCTGGTCTGGTCATTGGATTGTCGCTTTCTTGCACGGTCCAGTTTAGTGTTGTTAAACAACAAGCGACAGTTCACATGGTATTTTGCTGCATTTTTTCTGAGAGTGGCCTCTATGCCATCACCTTCATCCAGCCTTGCTGGATCCATTATCAGTGGCATTTCATTAATTTCACTGAACATGGGAATGTTCCTTACCAGCATTGTGTACCCATCATGGTCTAGGACATGATGACTTGGAGGTGTTGTCAAGTGCTCACCTCTTTTGAACTTCTGACAAAGACAACACAAACTCCAGTTTGTTTTTCTACTGCTCAATATTGGATTGGCATCACATTCTGCCATAATTTCACTTTTTGATTAAGGCCGATCTTCTTATCCTTTACCACCTTAAACAAAGCACACATTCCTGTATGGGATTCAACTAGGTTCGGTCTCCTACACCTCAGCCCGATCATTCATCCAGTGCCATTTAAGTCCCAGATCTGTACACCATCCGGGTAAGTACATGAACCATCATGCCAGCCCCCATACCCTTGGCTCGGCTCTCCGCTGGCACATCCTGTCTATTCAGGTGCGGCTATCTAACTATAGCTGGTCTGGGGCTGTTAGAAAGCATTTGGGACACTAAACTAAACTATACTACAACTACTAGTCTAAGACTACAGGATTAGTAAAGCTGGATTAGCTGGCACTGAACCCCATGCTGAGTTACACAGCAGTGATGTCACCAGTGTGCCCTGGTTGTGTGCAGACATACACTCTTTTACATTTATTAATTTTCCTTCAAAATTGATGAGTTATTCGAAAGAGATGGCCTCATTAGGATCTAAAACCACAGAAACCAAGATCCATGCTTAAAACGATAATTGTTGAACGGGCATTATTTCTCATTATAATTATTGTTTCTACCTTTTCTTACTTTACATATAGCCCCCATATTTAAAAGGTAAACTGTACTGGGAAGCTACAGAAACATAATATTCACAAGAAATAGTATGGAAGAGCTTTACCATATTGCTAGAAGCAAATACATGCCATTCTAGTGAAAAATTAGCCAAAATCTGTCGATACTGGCACTAGCCATCTTGGAATTTGGCCGCCATATTAAATTTTTGCGTGGCCAGCGCCCTTTTCTGATAGAGGGAACTTTAAAGAGCACTTGTGCAAAATTTCATGCTTGTTTCACTATCTGAACGATTCTTATGAAATATGCAATTATCTGCTGCACTAGATGGCGTAACGAACAGTTAATGGCCTCAACGGTTCAAAGGAGGTATTATTTCCTGAAAGAGATTTGGAAACAAAGAATATATTTACTGTAACAATAAGAATATCGGGTACTTGACTGTTCTTCAGAATATTGTATATATATATATATATATATATATATATATATATATATATATATATATATATTTATTTATACTATATATATATATATATATATATATATATATATAATATATATATATATATATATGGATATATATATATATATATATATATATATATATATATATATATATATATATATATATATATATATATATATATATATATATATATATATATATATATATATATATATATATATATATATATATATATATATATATATATATATATATATATATATATATATATATATACAGTATATATATATATATATATATATATATATCTATATATATACATATATATATATATATACATATATATATAGATAGATAGATAGATATATGTGTATGTGTGTGTTTCCCACTAAGGCAGGCGTGTTTCACATGAAAGCAAGACAAAGGTCACTACAGTACTGCATTCATAGTTCCATTTATATATATATATATATATATATATATATATATATATATATATATATATATATATATATATGTGTGTGTGTGTGTGTGTGTGTGTGTGTGTGTGTGTACATATATTTTATATATATATATATATATATATATATATATATATATATATATATATATATATATATATATATATATATATATATGTATATATATGTATGTATATATATATATATATATATATATATATATATATATATATATATATATATATATATATATATATATTTTAAAAATTTAAGCCAAAATTTACTTTTATTTATAAGCCTGTTTCCAAATATCTCAAATTCTGACATTGTTATCACGAAGTGTATTAGGAAAGTAAATTTCAATGTTATTGTCTACTGTAGTACTTTGAAATCAAATCCACTTTTATTTGCACATAACAGCTTTCACCTGGCTCAGATTATTCAGGAATTCCTTTCTTGTAAACAGTTATTCTTATCAAATAGCAGAGGTCAAATGTTACAAGCAAGGCTCTGAGTCTATGCGATTTATTATATTTTTTTCATGAGCAGGTTGCAATATCTGTATTACTATTGTAATTAGTAGTAATGTTACTTCAATATAGTTATAGACGCATAAAATGCCACCCTGTAGAATAAGAAGCTTCCATAGCGCAAAATGCAAAAATATGAAACAAAGCAACAAAGAAATATGAATGAAAACACATGTGCGAATCACAGATAAAAAAACATTAACAAATCCCAAAACATAAATATGCACGAAAACATTTGGATGACGATTTAGTAAAAAAAAAAAAGTTTAATAGCTATACATTTTAAAGGGACCTTTCAAACTTTCTTAAAATACAGGACTCCAACCTTCTTCAGAAAATAAGAAGAGAACCAACATTGTAACACAACCCTGTTCACGATGACCAAGGCACAATAAGAAAAGTGTTCCTACTAAAGTCAACTGCAATTCGAATCAAAATTAATTTATAATAACAGACTATGACGTGGAAATTCAATTTAGCTTCTTTGCCTTCCCCCTCTACTAACACTGCTCTGCAAATCCGTCTCGTGTTGTATAATTCTCCCTTCTGATACAATCACGGAAGACTCATCTCAGGGGATTTGAGGGGCGGAGGGCCCGAGGTCGAGGTTTAGGTTATTTTGTCCAGGTGTAAATAGTTCGTTCTTTCTCGGGCTTCCTCTTTTATCTTTTAGAGGAGATGCTATATAGAGGTCGTTTCCCAGAATAAGAATTCGGTCGTCTTACTCTCCCTCGTTTTCGGAAGGGAAGATTCGTTTGTGTTTCTTTAACAAATATACATTTTTTTTACATTCTCTCTTCATTATATTATTTTTCACTTTATATATCTGGGATACTCAGGTAAAGTTGCACTACAGAAGGGAGTGAGTGAAATCTACTTAAAATATTAAGTATATGTTTCTTTATTCTTCTATTTACCGTTGTTTCAAATCACAGCTGACTCATATTTTTTCTCAACACTAAGTATTACTCTTCCGTTCGTTAGTAATTCAAGAAGGCACTATTTATTCATATAATGAATGAAACAGATAAATATTTTATCGTGAACCATCATATTCCAAGCAAATCTATGCTTTTCCAAGAATGACTCAGTTTTCTATCCGGAGAAAGGACAGTCTACAGCCGGATAGTCATTTGCTATTAGTCCTGTACATTGCTGTACATTATCACTAACAAAACTGATTATGAATCAGTATACTCATACTGCCAAAAATGACGATAGTATAAGAGAGTAGAGAGTGAAACTGCCGAATCTAGGAAGGTTACGGCTCCTTTCAAAGCTCGGAACTAATGCTTTCATTATGGCATCCTGTTTACAGGGGCCAGAGGTGAAAGAGGTAGAACCCGGGCTGGAGGACAGCCTGGATAAAGGTGGAGTTTATTACTTGTAGGCTATTTGTTGTTGCACACAGAAAAGAATATTTATTTATACACACTGTATTGTTAATTAGATTAATGAATCCACTAAGATTTCTTTTATACTTCCACTGAGCTAACCTGAAAGATCTTTTTCTTAAAGAAGACGTGAAAATTGGATCAAAGTAAAGCCGGAGAAGTTTGACAGCTAAGCCGGAAGAGAATGAAGATACCAGAAAAAAAAATATACAGTCTGTTGCAGGGTATAACTAGTTTATGGACTGCCTTAACTGGCTTGTAAAGGGTATACGTTTTGTCAATACAAGCTATATTTCAATGTGGGAAAATAAGATTAAATATTAAAACATGCAGATTAACGATTAACAAGACAAACTCTCTCTCTCTCTCTCTCTCTCTCTCTCTCTCTCTCTCTCTCTCTCTCTCTCTCATTTAAACATTAATCCCACTCTAATACGTAGTTAAAATTTCACAACACAAAAATTACGAACAATGTTTAATCCAAAATACTGATATAATAGTTCCGTTTTCTTCCTTGAATACATAATTGCATAATTATTTGCTTCATCATAGCATGTACAAGATCCAAGAATTTACGCACCTTTATACAGTCTTGTGAGCGTCTGTGTGTGTTTAAAAGAGAGAGAGAGAGAGAGAGAGAGAGAGAGAGAGAGAGAGAGATGAGCCTTTCTTTGTTTGTGTTAATAGATTCATATTTGTTTAGCTATCAGTTTTATAGATTTTAATATCCATATCTTTTTAGAATCTAACATGAGAAGAAATAAATTATTCCAAATTATAACCTGTAACACTTCCAGTGAGTTCGCAGAAGATATATAATCTAAATTCCATATTTTTCTATGTTAGCGTGTCCAACCTGCCTTTGCTCATTCTATCTCCTCATTTCCTGCATCCTCAGAGTGTGCGATGATTAAGCGAATAAGAAGCAAGAGATGCGGACTTAAATTTGCCTGGGAGGCTTCATTTTATTCCGCTTGCAACCGGAAGCATTTGTTCGCTGAGAGAGACGTAGCTTAAGTCGTCCTCTGGGTGTGGTCTTCTGCGCGCTTTCTTACTCTAAGGAGAAATACGGTTACAGTTTTCAATGATACAAGGTTTTTTGTTTTAAGAAGAGTCCTATATCACTCTTGGAATTTCACTCCTCTTCATATATACTAATTATACGATATATATATATATATATATATATATATATATATATATATATATATATATATATATATATATATATATGTGTGTGTGTGTGTGTGTGTGTGTGTATATATATATATATATATATATATATATATATATATATATATATATATATATATATATATATATATATATATATATATATATATATGAATTTTGTTTTGCATGTGTGTTTATGTACTGTACAGTATGTATGAGAGTGAGTGTAGGTGTGGTAGTTTGTAACTTTCTCCTACGAAAATTTGCTGAAAATTAATTTTATTATTAATATTTTTATGAACACACGAGTTGTATCAAGTCTGAAATTCCATTAACTTGCAAAGAGAACTTTCATAGAATACTGAGAGAGAGAGAGAGAGAGAGAGAGAGAGAGAGAGAGAGAGAGAGAGAGAGAGAGAGAGACCCTTAGGTTAATGGGGTTTTCCCCAGAACTAAAAATCCCGTTTTCCTTCGTTACAACGTCATTATCTAAAATTAAGCCATTCCAATAGTGCATTCCAAGCTGGCCACGTGCTTGTTTTCCTCAGTGTAATTCCACATAAATCAGTATCCGTGCCATATCCAGAAAACGTGCTTACCTGTATCCGATAGGATTCTGGTCTTAGTTTTCGAAAGTTCCCCGTAAACACCCAATTCTCCCACTTGATGACCTGCTCTTGTCAGCGTAAGAAGGCTGTGAATTTTCATGCAAGATATTGTAAGCTATTCCCTTTCCTAATAATAATAATAATAATAATAATAATAATAATAATAATAATAATAATAATAATAATAATAATAATAATATAAAACAGTTACTTTACAGGGCTTGAATACACTTTTACATTTTTTTCTTAGTCAAAAGCACAATGATAATTAGTTTAACAAAAAAAATTAAGAGTTCAAACATTGGCCTTGTTAACAAGACACTATGAACGCCCTACTCAGACTTGCTCGAAGTTATTGAAGTAAAAGTTATGTCTTTTCTCTCTCTCTCTCTCTCTCTCTCTCTCTCTCTCTCTCTCTCTCTCTCTCTCTCTCTCTCTCTCTATGTATATATATATATATATATATATATATATATATATATATATATATATATATATATATATATATATATATATATATATATATATGTGTGTGTGTGTGTGTATATATATATATATATATATATATATATATATATATATTTATATATATATATATATATATATATATATATATATATATATATATATATATATATATATATATATAATAAATTCAGAGAATTTTCCATTCGTGCCCGTTTGGTATGTTCAATAGCACATAAGCTTTAATATTAGATCCCTGGTTTTAGATATTAACTCTTAATAGGTCTTTCATCCTCGCATAAATCAATCATAAAGTAGATTTGTCGATTCCTCCATTGCCATTCCTTCCTTTTTATGGCAGCTACTATAATTACCTGCATAGGTTATTAACCCGGTGAAAATTTTATCCAATAATTCCATACGATGAACTCGTACACAAGTTTTTACCATTTGAACATACAGATATCAGTCTCGCTCTCTCTTCCTCTCTCTGTCTACTACTGTCTGTCTTTCTGTCTGTCTGTCTCTCTCTTTCAATAAATACATACACACACACAGGTTTCACACACCATCACCCCATAGTTCAATATAGAATAGCAGGAGGTCTTCATTCTATTTACAAGAGGCCTACGGTTGCTCAAATCTTACATAAGAGCCGCAATAAATCGCAAAAATATACGCCTCTGATATTTTTCATATATTGTGCATTTTAAGTGATATTCAAGAACTCCAGAAAATGAATTCCATACATATTCTTTATAAGGAATTCTAACTACGCCCACAATTGTCCTCCTTTTGGCCCTTGCAGACCTCAGGCCATGAATCATGCAAAAGGCCCAGTTTTTATTACGTTTCTCACTTCACATTTCGTGAAGTGTGACCAACATATTGCTTATGCATGACATTCCTAGAGCTCTCTTACTTTCACTGCGAATGCTGTGTGTACAAAATATTAACCAGAAGTTTTGTTGAGAATATGAGAAATTTACAAACTATGCCTTGTCGTCAAGGCAAGGTAGCTGAGCTCCCATTTTCGTTCGTTTAGACACGGAATAAACATAAACGCCAGAATTACAGTTGAAAGGATGAATATTATTCGAAAGTTACTCATGGAAGGTTGATTTGTCATTTAGGCCAATATCGTGGCCATTCATGTCTGGATTGTCAGTGATACTCTTTCCTGACAATCCCTTGTACATACAGCACTGAAGGTGAATTTTGTGAGCTTTAAAATAAGTGACTATGAATATGTCCCCACTTCATGTTATTCACTCCTAGCATTGGGAACCTCTTCCTTCTCTTTCGTTTTACTGCGTGTGACTTACTTTTGTTCGAGTGGTAGGTCTGCCATCAATAAAGAAGGGAAGAACCCTTAACTGGACTAACTTACGAGGACTGAGTTGGATCAGAGTTGTCGTGACTCATTTTTAACATCAAAACTGAGCAAAATGAGCATCTCATTAATTTTGTTTTTGTATATGAAGGAGAGAGAGAGAAAGAGAGAGATTGAATCATGGCCAGTTATGTTTACTGGGTAGTAAATCGTACAGAATTAACTAAAGAAGCAACCAAAAGATGGAACCACTAAAACGAAAGTTATAATCACAAAGGATAAAACGATGTTAAGAAATGGCTGTACAAGAATTATAGCATTAATGCATTATTTACAAGCTGTAACTGTCTTTGTTGGTTTAACAGAGACCAGAGGTCCGCATCAGGCCTCTTATCTTCTTCAACGCCTTACCTCGCCTTTGGGCAAGGGATCGTGCTGACACGAGGCCAGCTAATCTAACCCTACCAACCAATTAAACAACCAGTTATAACAACGCACACAAACCACGAAACAAACTGACAGGAAATACGGTCGCAAGTGACAGGTTTGTGATTGCTCTGTTGTTCTCGCTCGGATTCCTTAGATATTACGGAAGGCCCAACTGAGCATTGTCTCTGATGGAAGGGTTTCCCTGGCCTCGCTCTATCACCCCAGAGAAAAAGACGAATTCGGCCGCAAGGCTCGCCTTCTCCTTAAGGTACCATTTTCCCAGAAAGGGACCATTATAAGCGGACCTTGTGGAACAATGTATGGCAAATTTCCTTGGCAACTCGGTGAGGTGATTCTTTTGTGTTGACAAAAGTAAATAATGTTGAGAAAATGGAAAACATTTAGATGAACAGAACACTGAAATTTAGATGTCAGAGATTCACTGGAAAATCTCTTAAAAAATTGTCAGCAGAAATACATGGAAATTCTTTTGATTAGAAAACGGATAATCTGGTTTAAATACCCTCTGCATTCGACAACAATGGCTCTGACATTCTCCCCCCTCTCCCCTTTCTCTCTCTCTCTCTCTCTCTCTCTCTCTCTCTCTCTCTCTCTCTCTCTCTCTCTCATAGGGCTTCCTACTTCTCTTGCAGGGGCTGGCTTCTAAATCATTTAAGTAACGTCTTTTCAAAGAGAGTTTTAATGACAAAAATGGGAAACCTATCAGCATTCCTTTTTCTCTTAATGACTGATTTTGTTCTGTACTGTTAAGAACGTCTCATCACCTGAAGAAGATGAGAAAGTAAACAATTACTGTGTCAGAGAATGCCTTCATTGTGTTGCAGTAGAAATGATTTTCGTTGGTAGAGGAATAGCTTGCCTCTCTCAAAGTATGGCGTACATGGAAGGCAGAAGAACCTTTTTCTTTGAGGGCGTGAAATGATCTCATCACCCGGACGAAAGGACACCAACATCACCAAGGGCTCTTTAGCAAACGTAATCAGAATAGATTCTTAGGTCCTACCTCCGATGCCTGTGAAATGCGGTTAGATTTCGTCTACTGATGTTATTACTACTTCTCTCTCTCTCTCTCTCTCTCTCTCTCTCTCTCTCTCTCTCTCTCTCTCTCTCTCTCTCTCTCTTTGACTTTGAGGAATTGTTATGTAGTAGATACGATAATTCTTATTCATTTTAATCTATAAAGTTTTTAAGTTTATGAAATTTATCAGGTAGCAATATAACTCCGAGTTCATTAAATTTTAAGTTAAAATTCAACGTAGACTAAAGGCAGGAAGTCCTAGGGAATGACTAAACAACTAAACCTTTTCTTAATAATGAATAAAGAACCTCTCCACAGATGCAAGGGATATCAGATGGACTCTGATGAGTGGCATCAATTTAAGCCAGGATTCACTAAAAAATTATTATTATTGTCTTTATTATTATCATTAATAGTACTACTTGCAGCCAAGTTGCAATTCTTGTTTGGAAAGATGAATAAGCCATAGTATGGAAAAAATACAGAGAAGTAAACAACGTAATAAAAATAAAAACAACAAAAAAAAAGATATGGCCAGTGCACTATGCAATAAGATTCATGTGACCCTGCTAAACACCTCCCCCCAAGCCCCCGCCCCCCAACCAAAAGAAATTACTTGCCCTGTGTTTGATCATCCCATGAGAATCTGAAGAAGCATAGAAATGGTCTGGCAACATCTTTATATAAAATAATGCTCTCAAACTTTCAACTCATCTTTGGAACCAAGTGTGAACGGACACTGTTCTTATTGAGGATGTGAAAGCCTTAACATTTTCCGTACATTTTTATCGTTTAAATGCCAAAATACTTTATTTCAAACACAAATGTAATTCATTTTAATCCACTTGTACTTGAATGTGATTAGAAATATTTTATGTACACAGTAACATATTACTGAATATTCAGATTCTGGTTATGATCAAACTCCCTTTCAACCATTAAATTAGCAAGACTTTTGTCAGAAATATATTTAGAAAAACATGTTGTTTGCAATTATTATTATCATTATTGCTATTATTAATTAGTTACAAAATTAAAGTCCTCCTGGGCCTTACGAAAGTGAAAATATAAGACCCTTCCTTGAGACGAATGGCTCCAGGGAGTCTGGCATGCAAGTCCCCAAGCAAGAATGCGCCGAAACGAAATCCTGACAAAGGTCGGGTCATCTCGAAAGCAAATGGTTTGTGAGATGAATGATGCTCAGGATACGCAGCATCACCGGGGGGGCGGAAGGTTTTCGGTTAAGATAACGGAAGGAATAGCGACGTTCCAAAGAATGTGAAAGCAATTTAGGTGGGGAGAGATAAATGGAGGCATAAAAAAAAAAAAACTACACGGTAAAATTTCTTTCTTACATCAACGATCTTTTATGAAAACCCGTGTTCTGTCGGGTACCCCAGGATCATTCGTTTATCAACAAAGTCCCAAAATAAGCAAAGAAACGGCATTCTGTACAGACACTTATGCACATATACACATGCACACACACACACACACACACACACACACACACACACACATATATATATATATATATATATATATATATATATATATATATATATATATATATATATATATATATATATATATATATATATATATATATATATATATATATATATATACGCATATAATTCATAGGGGGATAATGATTTAGCATCAGTTTACAATACTATTATATTTGTGTTTGTAGTAGTAGTAGCAGAAGTAGTTCTGGTATTGGTAATTTACTTCCAAAATGGAGATAGTTTAGGACCCGAATGGAAGTCCAAACAATACAAATCAATATAGTTGCTCTTTGCAGCAAAGCAGATCTTATCTGTTTGTCTTCAGGTGTGGGAAACCCTCCAAACAAGTAAAGAATAAATCACAAACATGACGCAAATTCTTGTGTTTATTCGGAGAAGAAGACTGGACTCACCTGATATCTCCATACGACTTTGTCTGGAAGAGCTCGATATTTATTTTTTACGAGACAGTGATTTATAATTCATATTATTATGATACCGCCTAAATTGAATTTTGTTAATTTGGTAAAAGGCTTATACATGGCAAAATAAAATAATTGATATCCTAACTGTTTATTTGACTGAAGCAGCGTCTTCATAAGCTAAATTTCGTCTTCATGATCGTAGAACTATAGACGGAAAGCAATACAATAACCATCTATTATGGGACTCAGATATAAAGCTTGATATAAATACATAGTAAAAGTGCAAATTATAATATAAAGATTTATGCAAAAATATTTGATATAAAAAACCGAAGAAATATATACAGTGCCTAAAGGAAAGAATAACTTTCATAAATTAATTCGCATTCGATCTTAAAATGTATCTTGGTTTTAGTCTTATATCAGAGATCCTTACCGAAAGGCCGCATAGGATACTTTGTGCTTTTACTGAATCGTTTTACTATGGTTTTTGCAAAAAAAAAAAATCATTTAACTAATATATTTCCATTGTTGGTTAGTACCTGTCTTTATCAACTTTAAAAACGGAAAAGTTGGTCTTAATAGTGACAGTATGAAAGACGCAAATAATTCATAGTTGCGATGGTAACGATATAAAATATCTAAAAATGGCAGAGCCCTTCATGCCTAATCAAATAATGACAGTTTTACGATAACTTTCGTCAACTGTTGATACTTGATATAAGTAAATTAATTCTTTATCACATTTTTGGCAACTGTATCTATTCATCGAGGATAAACAAAGCCATTTACTTCCAGTGACCAAAGGTATAAAAGCTAATGATATCATCATAAAACCTAATTTATAAAATGTATACCAATTATGACCGTTTCATGGAAAGCGTGCGGAAAATTTTAATCATTCCATAAATATTGAACTTAGAGTCACCTGACCTCTTTGCTTTCTGATGCTGACGCAGTTTGTTATTATCAATTTCAGTTTTTTGCTGTTAATTTCGTAAGGTATTGATGGGGAACGACAGTTACTTTCCTCTCTCTCTCTCTCTCTCTCTCTCTCTCTCTTATACACATCCGTGGCTGGTTGGTGCATTACTCACCTTGCGTTTGCTGGGCCTGTGGGTTACGCCAGGCTACTGCCCACTTAATCCACTCAGATGCAAAAGGGTTCCACCCTCCTTTGGGTCAAGAAAAAATGACGTAGCTTTAACAACCTTACTACCCTCATTGTGCCATCCCATCTAAAGTGGAACCAGACCTATGGTTTTCAATGCACACACACACACACACACACACACACACACACATATATATATATATATATATATATATTATATATATATATATATATATATATATATATATATATAGTTAGTTAGTTAGTTAGTTAGTTAGTTAGAGAGTGAGAGCGAGAGATAGAGATGTAGAGAAAGAGAGGGATAAGGGAAGAATTCATAATGGATTTAGGTCACTGGATATGTCACCTTGTAGTGACCGGCAAAGCATATACCAATTCCACTGAAATATGAAATATACGCGTGACGCAGTATCCGGTTTCTTTAGTCCTTTGCGTTTGCAAAATGGAGTGACGTGCGATGTGTTGTTGAGCAGCGAGATGAAAACAAAGATGAAACAGATCTGATGGTTTAAGTGGAAGGGTGTGCCAATTATAACAGGGCGAGATTTGACGTCGTTCTAAGGAAAACGAAAACCTAAAATCACTAGACAATATTCGTAAAAATTCTGATTTACCATAACAACGAAGTAACTCTGGCACTTCTGATGTGAAAACTTGAATGATGAATTAGAGTCAACTGATAGCAATTTCTGAGTAATCAAAAGGAAAAATTGCTGATTTCGTAGAAGAAAAAGTAAAATTAGAAGCTGGACAGAACTTTCTAAAAAAAAAAAAAAAAACAGTTCCGAAAGAATTTTGCAAAAGTCCAAGAAACAGACAAAACCTGAATAAATGTGAGATTTTCCCAGTTCATTGTTCAAGAATTTTACTATTCCTTTCCCTGACATTTGATTTATTACTCTTGAAATGTTATATTTTTGTAAGACTTAATTTAATCAATTTTAGTGGCAGAATGCAATAATAATATATCTTTTATATTACTGTGTAAGGGTATATCAGCACCTGATCAGCACCAGCAGCGTTCTGTGCAAACGAGCTTTCACCACCACGTCAACATCAAAAACGATAAAAGGGGAGAAACGTCATGGAAACTGGCGCGCTAAATTCTTACTAAAAAGAAGTATTAGTAATCCTGCTACCAGGATCTCTTACGAATCTGTCAGATTTTAGTGAAAATATACGAAGAATACGTTCGTTTTTATTCTGATCTCTCAGTGTAGAGGTTTTGTAGAGATGAAGGACAGGTCATTGAGAAAAGCAAACACGTCTCCACTTCAATCATCTCTCTCTCTCTCTCTCTCTCTCTCTCTCTCTCTCTCTCTCTCTCTCTCTCTCTCTCTCTCTCATTTTTGGTAATGCCAAGGATATGGGTGCATAAGCACAACTAGACTTCTGTCCCTCTTGATAGCATGGTGTGTTCGTGCATTCTGCGTCTGTCCCTTACTTGCAGGGATTCGAATCTTGTTTTCAGTAATAATCCTCTCCTGAAAGTGCGAAAATGCCGACAAGTTAAGAAGGTAATGTGGCAAGCAGTATACTGGCACACACACACCCACAGACGCTCATGCACACATACACACGCACGCACACATACACACACACAAACATATATATTTATATATCTATACACACAGACATATATGTGTATATATATATATATATGTGTGTGTGTGTGTGTGTGGAATAGGATTTATTCAAAGTGCAAAGGCTTATTGCCGAGGGTTGTGGAGGTTGGAGCAATAGAGAACTTTTCACGTTTTCTCAACTGTGATATTACTGACGCCCTTTATTCAGATGTAATGTGTGAAAAATTCACGTTATGTGAATAAAATATGGAATTTTCTAGCCTAAAAATGCATCTACGACATTATGACTTGGCTGGCTCTCTCTCTCTCTCTCTCTCTCTCTCTCTCTCTCTCTCTCTCTCTCTCTCTCTCTCTCTCTCTCTCTCTTCTGGATAAATACTTTTCCACTTAACTCACTCGCGTTACTAAATCTACAAAGACCTGTCCATTACTTCCATTTTAGTCAAAAATACCTTTTAGCCTATTTTGTTCACGTTTTAACCCGGAAATAACAGAATAAGATCGCTAAGTCCCCGGTTCAGCTGGCTTCTAAATAAAAAAAAAGATAACGGAAGCTTCCTGCATTAAATAAAAAATGACATCTACTTGAACTGGCCGGTGACCTTTTCACTAATGATTACTTCTAATGGCATTGAGTCCTTGCACTCGCAGATACTCAGGTTTGTTTTTTTCACTATGATGAGAGAGAGAGAGAGAGAGAGAGAGAGAGAGAGAGAGAGAGAGAGAGAGAGAGAGAGAGAGAGAGAGAGAGAGCGGCATGATATACAATAAGCCATCAAACATGGAATGAATCGAGTAACTTGCCAGCCTAATGACAGACAGACAAACAGACAGACAGACAAACAGACAGACAGACAAACAGACAGACAGACAAACAGACAGACAGACAAACAGTGACAGTTAGTGTAGAGTTTAAAGTTAGTAAGCAAAGGATAAGTGTAACAATTATCAATAAAATAATTTCAAAATATTTTGCTTAAAGAATATAGTCTATGCTATTGGTAAGTTTTTTAATCGAATGTATGTAATATATCATTCACACATTCTACACTAACCGTCTTTTCTTAAGGTATAGGCAATATTTTCGCTTTTAGTTACATGCTTGGACAATAACGTTGTCGAGTGGCTCATTAACAATATTATCATAAAGAAGCCAATTATCGTTACATAGTCAATTTACCTTCATTAAATTTTACCAATAGAAAATTTCTGCCATTCCCACCACGACATCTTCAACCTGTGTTACTGAAGTCATGTCTTCGTAACATTAACAACCTGCGGAATTCCTATCAATTAAACAGTAAGATTTAGTTAAGACATTATACGATAAAGGTAGTTTATTTGTTTTAGTATGGTCATTTTGATCCTATAAAATTGCTAAATAAAAGATAATTCTCTCTTATAAAGTAAAATCAAGAAAACCATGTCTGGAATTATACACAAACGCATAATCTGTTTACACAAACACACACACAGACACACATACATATATATATATATATATATGTGTGTGTGTGTGTGTGTGTGTGTGTGTGTGTGTGTGTGCTTGTGTGTATATATATAATGGCTATTTGCATGCATTGAAATGGTCGTATAACATGTTAAACCAAGTCGTTGTTTGTAAAACTGAGATTTATTTGCTTTCTAGTTTATCAAAAAAATTAAAAGAGGATGTATATATTTATATATATATATATATATATATATATATATATATATATATATATATATATATATATATATATATATATATATATATATATATATATATATATATATATATTTGTGTGTGTGTGTGATTTCGCATTTAGAGAAATGTGTCAGGTTTCGTCACGCCCGATCAAGATCATAGAAAAACTTGCCTGAGGAAGTTTTCTTTCCCCAAAGAATTTTGCTCCTCTCCAGGGTTGCTTCCAGGCAGGAGCTTAAACCTGCAGTGCTTATTGTTTGTAATTCATTATAGATTATTTTCTGGTGAGTAACATATAACATGTATGAGTTCAACTATACGTCTTCTCTCTTACATTTGTACCATAATTTTTTTTTTTATTACTAAACATACTCGTATATATATATATATATATATATATATATATATATATATATATATATATATATATATATATATATATATATATATATATATATATATATATATATATATATATATATATATATATATATATATATATATATATATATATATATATATATATATATATATATAGTTACTTATACATTCATTGCTGTTACGTACTGCTACTTCTACCACGGCTCCGTCGAACTTCACTGCTCATTGTGTGCGTGCAACTTACGCCGAATTATAGACCTCTCCTCCTTACCCTTCCCCCACTGAGCTAGGGGAAATTTTTCCTCGACCTTCGATACCTTTAACTTCGGTTATGAGGACGTTCTTCCCAGTTTCCAATACCCTTATGTAAGGACTTTCTTCTCAATCAGTCTCAATAACATGTAAGGACTTTCTTCCCAATCAGTCTCCAATACCCTTATGTAACTTTCTTCCCAATCAGTCTCCAATATCCTTTTGTAAGGACTTTCTTCCCAATCAGTCTCAATAAAACTTATGTAAGGAATTTCTTCCCAATCAGTCATCAATACCCTTATGTAAGGACTTTCTTCCCAATCAGTCTCCTATACCCTTATGTAAGGACTTTCTTCCCAATCAGTCTCCAAAACCCTTATGTAAGGACTTTCTTCCCAATCAGTCTC
>NC_089749.1:4080492-4112992 GCF_040412425.1 Macrobrachium rosenbergii | reverse complement strand
ATATATATATATATATATATATATATATATATATATATATATATATATATATATATATATTATATATATAAATATGTGTATAATATATATGTGTGTGTGTGTGTGTGTGTGTGTGTGTGTGTGTGTGTGTGTGTAAAGCATAATAAGCTAATATACTCTATCAAGTTTGTCGTGAAGTAAAGCACCCGACGAAACATCACTATGTAAACTGGTACAAAATGAAGGCCAAGAGAGTCGTAAAAGGATTGTGCTTGTTATGGGCCATTTCATGAGCCTCTGAGCGCGGCGATCTCCGCCGTCAAAACTCCCTGAGACGAATCTCACCCTGGAAATATTTCGAAATTTGTGCGTAAATGCTCCCAAGTCATTCCAGCCTGATGTTTTCTGATTAAGTAATGGAGGTAAACAATTCGTTGACGTCGTCTGGAGGACGTTACCGGAGTTGAAGGTCTTGCAAAATAACAAACCCAAGACAGACATGGTGTAGTCATCTGAGCACGGGGAATATGCTTGAAGAGCTTCATGTCATGGGAGTTAGAGGGGCGAAGTTCCTGATCGTACTATCTATCCAAATTATTATTATTATTATTATTATTATTATTATTATTATTATTATTATTATTATTATTATTATTATTATTATTATTATTATTCATAATGATGCGGAATTCATGTGGAACAAACAAAAAACTGAACCTGCTTAATTAAGCTATTTCCATAGAAAAAAAAATGTCACGTGAAAGAACGAGAGAGAAGCAGAATGAGGGAAAGTGAATATATATACTATTTAGAGAGTAATAGCACATTTTCATAATAATTTCAATTACGAATATTCATAAATAAAACTCATCAAAATGGATAAAAAAAGTGTAAGTAAATCAATGCCTTAAGAAATCATTATAGTATTAAATAAGAAGCCATTATAGTACTAAAGGAGAGTCTGCAGCATTGCACTCTGGAGGTATGAAGCCCTATGACAAGACTGAGTAGGGCACTTGAAATACCCTCGCCGCCAAATAGGGTCGTAGATGTCCAAAATCGATGAAGCAGAGCATTGTTGACAGGAGGACTGTCCAATTCCCCAAGGTTCGTTGTAAACAAACAATCCAGGTTTTGGTTTGACCTCAGAGATAACTGGTCCCGCCCTCAAATTTGATCTAAAGCAAAATCACTGTCCCTACTGACTCTTCCTCCACAGACTATGGGACTAAGTGCACATAGAGTTAGTTCTGCATTTGGTGGTTTGTTCTCTCTCCTCTCTGGTGTAAACTTTCGTGATTACAGGCGACTTAGATTCTGAATTATCTAGAACTACTTAAATCTGCTCAGTTGAAATTATCCATTTATCCTTTGTACGACATTGAACTAAATTATTACAAGGGGTCTGAAAATAAAAATCATAAAATATGAACCGTTTGACGCAAATGTTAATGACAATTATAACCATAATGGTGATGATAATGATGATGATGATGATGATGATGACGCCCTTGACAACTATAGATTCTACTTATATATATATATATATATATATATATATATATATATATATATATATATATATATATATATATATATATATGTGTGTGTGTGTGTGTGTGTGCGTGTGTGTATTTATATATCTATACCGGATTCCACAATAAACAATGCAATAATTGCAAAACTGGAGGGAATGAGCACTAAGTATCAAGTATTCTACAAAACAAATTTGTAAACTACGGGCTCCATTATCTTATAACACATGAAAATCTAACATGGGGGAATCATTATATATATATATATATATATATATATATATATATATATATATATATATATATATATATATATATATATATATATATATATATATAGATATATAGATATATATATATATATATATATATATATATATATATATATATACAGATATAGATATATATATATATATATATATATATATATATATATATATATATATATATATATATATATATATATATATATATATATATATATATATATATATATATATATAGATATATATATATATATATATCTTGTAATTTCCACAATGGTCCGTGGATGAAGTATATAATAAGTCCTCACGTGAAAATGAAAGGAATTGGTACCAAGACTTTCAACTTTTATTCCAAAGTCATCTTCAGGGTACTGAACAGAGTTTAGAGATTAACATATACAAGAAAGCAATATGGGTCACAGATAACAATAAAATAAAATGAGTCAACTAGCCATTTAAGTATGTAAACAACATTCATTCAAAAAACAAAAACATACTTAGTGGAAATATGTAATTACTACAAATGCCAGTACAAAACTATCTGTTTGTAAAAAATCTAACAGCTTGTTTTTTTCTTGCATCATAAGAATAAAGCTTTTAACAATTCGTCCATCTTAAAAAAGACCATCGCTCAAATTCATATTACTAAAAGAACTAATGAGGCATCCTTCGACCAACAATCTGTCATGCAACGAGGAACTCCTAAAAACAACTGCAGCTGAATTCCAATCTATTGGGTGCCAAAAGTCTCTTACGTGACAAAAAATGGCGCTTGAGCTGGTTGCAACCCGTACATTATATTTATGCTGTGTGACTCTCTTACTTAGTTCCTTACCAGATTGTCCAATATAAAAGTAAATTACAAGTTGAGCAATCAATTTTGTACACCCCTCCTGCTGGCATTTCTGGTTTGTTACAAAACAACAAATTCTTGATAGACGAAGTATTACTAAAAACAACATTTATTTTCAGACATTTCAGGCTACGTACAATCGATAAAAATTCACATCGGTATGGCAAAACTAAAATATTTTCAGTGTCATAATTCCTTGACCTTTCATGACTATAAAATGTTTTTTTGGCACTTTGGAGGCAACCATCGATAAAATTCGAAGGATAACATAATTCAGAACATCTATGCAATTGCAGAAGAATTCCTTGACCTTTCATGACTATAAAATGTTTTTTTGGCACTTTGGAGGCAACCATCGATAAAATTCGAAGGATAACATAATTCAGAACATCTATGCAATTGCAGAAGAATTATATTATCCTTCGAATTTTATCGATGGTTGCTCAAAGTGCCAAAAACATTTTATAGTCATGAAAGGTCATGGAATTATGACACTGAAAATATTTTAGTTTTGCCATACCGATGTGAATTTTTATCGATTGTACGTAGCCTGAAATGTCTGAAAATAAATGTTGTTTTTAGTAATACTGTCTATCAAGAATTTGTTGTTTTGTAACAAACCAGAAAATGCCAGCAGGAGGGGTGTACAAAATTGATTGCTCAACTTGTAATTTAATCTTATATTGACAATCTGGTAAGGAACTATAAGAGAGTCACACAGCATAAATATAATGTACGGGTTGCAACCAGCTCAAGCGCCATTTTTTGTCACGTAAGAGACTTTTTGGGCACCCAAAAATTCAGCTGCAGTTGTTTTTAGGAGTTCCTCTCTTGCATGACAGATTGTTGGTCGAAAGGATGCCTCATTAGTTCTTTTAGTAATATGAATTTGAGCGATGGTCTTTTAAGATGGACGAATTGTTAAAAGCTTTATTCTTAAGGATGCAAGAGTAAAACAAGCTGTTAGATTTTTTACAAACAGATAGTTTTGTACTGGCATTTGTAGTAATTACATATTTCCACTAAGTATGTTTTTTGTTTTTGAATGAATGTTGTTTACATACTTAAATGGCTAGTTGACTCATTTTATTTTATTGTTATCTGTGACCCATATTGCTTTCTTTGTATATGTTAATCTCTAAACTCTGTTCAGTACCCTGAAGATGACTTTAATAAAAGTTGAAAGTCTTGGTACCAATTCCTTTCATTTTCACGTGAGGACTTATTATATATATATATATATATATATATATATATATATATATATATATATACTGTATATATGTGTGTGTGTGTGAGTTTGTCTGTGTGTGTTTAAGAATGCGAAATATTATTATAAACCCAAAAAGGATATCAGTAAGGCTCAATTAAATATGTATACTAACTAGAATATTGGCGCTGAGAGCTAACTTCTTTCATTTGTGTTTTTTTTTTTCTTAATTTGCTAACCCTAATAATTATCTTACTTTCAACAGTGTTCTTTCACTATCAAAAATGACTGGCAAATAGAGAGAAATAGTCCTCAATATGAAAGATTCCCTAATTGAAAATGAAAAAATTGATCCATCAACCTGAATCATCGAACAACCATCTTAAAGACCATGTATATGAAAAAAAGATCTATATTTTTTAGGAGGATTTTTAAACATTTTATTATGTTTATCTCTCTGTTGCTTTCGAATAGCTATTTAATTTCTCTCATTTGTAATATGACAGTATTTCGCAAAATTATAATACACAAAGACTATATTCACTAATATTTATAAAGAGACTGTCAGGTGAATCAAGAAACAAATTTTTACCATGATTTATCTCTAAGTAAAAGAGGCTTTTCAACGTTGCGCGGCAGTTGCATTCGCTTTGTAAGTCATGCATGACTTCTCCCTCCTGGTTTGGCACTCTCAAAACGCTCTTCTCTTCTCCTCCTCCTCCTCCTCCTCCTCCTACATTTCCATTTCACCCTCGCTTGCATCCTAATAATAATGCTTGATTCATATACAGTACCCGACTCATGGTAGTGCATGAAGAGCTTTATAGCTCTGCATATATATATATATATATATATATATATATATATATATATATATATATATATATATATATATATATATATATATATATATATATATATATATATATATATATATATATATATATGTTTGTGTGTATATATATACATAGATATATATATGTATGTATGTGTGTGCGTCTTTATAGATGTCTGTGTGTGTATGTGTGTTTGTGTAAACCAAAAGGCATCATGAAATGTAGCCAAGGCCAGATGCACCTCTCACACATGATTCCATTTGGGTTTAAGTTATTCCGGAGTAAAGTGAATTTTATACTAAGGGGCATTTGTTACTTAATATCTGAGAGTATAAAAAAGTCATGAGTGAGTTAGTGAATACACTATCATATATACTGTATATATATATATATATATATATATATATATATATATATATATATATATATATATATATATATATATATATATATATATATATATATATATATATATATATATATATAAATATATATATATATGTTTGTGTGTGTGTGTGTGTGTGTGTGTGTGTGTGTTTTTGTATTGTCTAACGACCACATCAATTACATTCTTCGGGATTATGAATTTGTTCATGATTCTCTCTCTCCCCCTCTCTCTTTAAGCTGTTGTGCGGTTCTTAATTGCACCTAGCTTAAAATATCAAATATACTCGTTAGTCTCTCTCTCTCTCTCTCTCTCTCTCTCTCTCTCTCTCTCTCTCTCTCTCTCTCTCTCTCTCTCTCTCTTTAAACTGTTGCACGAGTCTTAACTGCACTGAGCTTTAAATATGTTTGTTAGCCCCTCTCTCTCTCTCTCTTCCTCTCATTCCTTGTGCTGTTGCTCGGGTTTTAATGCACTAAGCTTTAAATATATTTGTTACTCTCTCTCTCTCTTTCTTTTAAGCTGTTACGCGAGTATTAATTGCACCGAGCTTTAATTATTTTTGTTATCTCTCTCTCTCTCTCTCTCTCTCTCTCTCTCTCTCTCTCTCTCTCTCTCTCTCTCTCTCTCTCTCAGTTGAATACACTCCTAACCACCATTGTATTAACGTTAGGCGCAGTTGGCCACTCTGAAGTTATTGTGAGGAATCTTGGCAATCAGATGGATTCGAATGAACCTTCCTGGCAACAAGAGTAACATTTCTCGAATGCCTAAAAGAGTTTTCCGTCTATTTATAGGCAGCTTTCGGGCAGGAACAAAAATCTTTAAAGAACGTTTTCTAACAGTGTCGGTTTTTCCAACAGAAGGACCAAAGTTAAGTATACCTTAGTTTAACCAGACCACTGAGCTGATTAACAGCTTTCCTAGGGCTGGCCCGAAGGATTAGATTTATTTTACGTGGCTAAGAACCAATTGGTTACCTAGCAACGGGACCTACAAGTGGAATCCGAACCACATGATAACGAGAAATTAATTTCTATCACCAGAAATAAAATTTCTCTAATGCTTCATTGGCCGGTCGGAGAATCGAACGCGGGACCAGCAGAGTGCTAGCTGAGAACGATACCCACCTGTCCAAAGAGGAACAACCAGAAGGACCAACCCTGATCACTATGAGAGCGGAATGTTTAATAAGAATCAAGGAACTGTATTGAAAGTCGAATCATTGAGGATGTTATATATCTTTTAAAATCGATTTTAAATATAGAGAACAAGAGGATATGAAATCCTGAATATTGGAAAATATTGCGATTTTTTTTTTTTTTTTTCAATTATGCTTTCTTGTCAACCATAAGAGACCCTTTTTATGATTGGCTGGAATTGTAGCGAAACGCTCCTTTAAACGTCTTTTTATATAACGATTCCGTGCTTATCAAACCATTTTACCATTAATGTAAGCAAAATAGGGTGATATGCTCATTGCGTGAAGAATAAAATGAAAGCCTTTGTCTAAGGATTTAGTTTTGTTTGAAAATTACATCATGGTATCTGTTCCTTTATGTTGTACAGCTCGCAGTGGAACGTGATTTTTTCGTGCACAATTAAAAGTGGAATTGCGTTTTTAATAGATAATTAGGACACGTGGACACAAAATGAAAAATGGACAATAGACAATATTTCATAAATCCAGACATTTTCGGATGCTGCCTAAAACAACGTACACTTTCATTCTGGCTCATTTATTCCACATGTTTTCTGTATCTTTGCTATTTGCATTGTTTGGTCTCTTTCGCTCTCAACAGATGTCAGTGTTACTGAGCTGACGTCACGATTCCTGGAAGTGTCGTTTGACTCCGAGATCCATTGTTTGTTACCTGGGCCAATCAGAGGTCGTTTTCTTTCCGTCTGTTTGAAAGTAAGGACTTGGGCTTTTGTGATTGGCCGAAAAGATGATGAGATTTTCAGGAAAAGAAGCGTCTTGGTTTGACGCCAAGTTCATTGTCGGTTGTTTGTTGTTTGTGTTCTGTGCTGAAAGTGTTCTGAGAAATTTAAAGTGTAACCTAATTGTTTAGTTTTGGGATATTTTAAGTAAATTTTCTTAGCCTTTGGTGTAATTTTTCAGTGAAAATATAATGTTTGGCCTGGTGTGAGGAGTGTTGGGTGATGAAATGCTTTTTGTGAATATACGCAAGGTAAGGCCTTAGTGAAGAAACCGGTGCATTGGGTACTTGTTGGTTGGTTGTTCCTTGGCGGGAGGAGGCCTGCTTTTGGTAATTGCAAACGTATGAACTCTGTCCGTTTGGTTAGACGATATGTGGTATGGAGGTATTTCTTCGCGGTTTTAGGATCTTGAAAATTTTGACACGGCAAATATAAACCATTTCTCGTGAACTGGCTGGTGACACTGGTGATTGTTTGGATTTAAGCTTTGTTACAGGAGAAGGTTCCTCTGTAAAGGAGAATCTTAATTTTCAAAACTGCGGTTCATAATTTATCATTTTTTCTGAACTTTATGAAGGAGAGGCATGTAAGCTTTATCTGAAATTCCTTCTTAATTGCAATGTACTATAATCTACAGAACTCTAGCCATGGTCTGTTTAATCCTTTTTTCATTAAAACGTTGTACCAAAGACAAATTTGCAGAAGTGTCCTATATCTAAATCTTTGAACTTGGTGAACGAGGTATTTTAACTTTTCTGCTTTTTGTCATAATTTTCTTAAGTTTAGTAACTTCAGGGTAAAGATTTTTAAGCCTTATGGAGTCATGAGAACGAAATTTGTATTATCGTAAACTTAGCAACAGTGCTTTATTTACAATGGCTGGTCTTCTGAAAGATTCAGGTGCTGGCGAGTAGTACAGGTGTTTGAGGCTAGAATGTTACTAGTAGTTCGGATTAGGCTAGTTACTGAAATCGCTTATTGTGAAATTACTTGCAGAAATTGGTAGCCTTAATAGGAAAAGCATGTGTGAAACAGGAAAACCTTAAGGCTATTTTACAGCAAGTATACAAACATTGCATAAGTATTTAAAAAAATGCGAATACTGCCAAGAAAATGGAACCGCAAAGAAAATTTAGTATTCATACTTTTAATAGTGCAACTTTGGCGTGCGGCATTAGAAAATTTTGCGATGTGTGGGGCAAATTACGTCGTGAAACTGTTAGGGACAAGAATAAGCTGGCTTTAATTCAGTGGCGAAAGCAAGGCTTTGCAGTATAGTTCCTCCCCGTTAGGTACGTATTTATAGCCCGCAGCCCGGGTAACGTCAGTGAATCCGGAAGTGTCCTTGATGTAGCATGTTATTCCGGGAATTAGGTAAAATGGAAGGTGTGCTTATGTTTTAATAGCCCCTCATTAACTTTATTGGCAAACTTTTGTTTAATAGACCCTCATTTACTTTAATGGCAAACTTTGCTTGTCTGTTATATGCGTCTCAAGTATTTGCGAGGGCAACCTGTCAAACATTTTACCACACCAGTAAAGAATATCTTAAATGCAAGAAATCTGAGCGATTAACTTAGCTTTTCGCAAAGATTAGATTATAACCTTGACTGTAACTATTCCTAAACAACTTAAGTTAATTTCAATACCGATGGTAAACCACTGTAGTTTCGTTCAACTTCGTAAAACTGGCAGACAGGACATCACAGCCACTTTCTAAAGGGACTGGAACTTTAACTTAATGGTCGGTTCCCTAACACTAAATGAACGTAGACTTCTTAGGTTATTGTATGGTAATTCTATAGGGTAGCTCCGCGCCTGTTTTTTATTGGGTAAACATTTTATTCTCGTAGTATTACAATATATACTAATTTGCTGTACCGCATAAAGGATACTTGGGTCTAGATGATTAAGGGCTCTTGTCCTCTGGATAGCTTAGTCACTAAATGAACAAGAATTATTGCTACTTAAGGCAAGCCTGCGTAGTTAAATTCTACCTGCAGGTTACGTGGGATTGCTTGTTGCTTATATACTAAGGAAGAGATCAGAACCATCTAGGAAATTGAAGCAGGAAGGTCAGTCAATTTCTAGCGTTTGAAAGCTGAGCTATTCAAAATATTGATAAAAGTTCATTCATGGTGGTGTTGATTTAGTTATGTTCATGTGCTGAAATAATTTAATGGTGTATATAAAGTCTTATGTTCCTTTTAAAGAAACAACTAAGTTAATGGTTTAGACTGAGCTGGTTTCGCGCCAACACGGGAGCTAAAGTCCCTTGTGTGAAGGCCTTTTAGCTGGGTATCCTGTTTTAATAGTTGTAAGCATTCATTCTGTTAGCTTTAGGGATCAGCACAAATCCCTCTTATGTAATGTATTTTCGGAAATCCACGTCTAACTCGATTTTTTTTTTTTTTTTGTTTTTAGCCATTAGTACTAAAGTTCAATTGCTTTGTACCTGCATTGCTCTTGATGGTTAGTTTATACTGGATCCTTGCAGTAGAATTGCCCTTTTTCTTAAATTTGTCAGTACGTTTAGTATCCATACTCTTATGAAACAAGTCCCTAAGTTTATTTCAATATTGCCAGTAAGCAAACTGCTTTCTAGCTCTTAACTGTTCATGGCGTTTCAGGTCATCAAAATATACTGTGATGGTATTTTCTCATATCCCTATGTTTTCCATCAGCTGGGTATATTCTAGCAACTGGTAGTGTCGTATATGAGCGACTGCAGTATGAATATTTTCAAAAGGTTTAAAAGTATATATTTTTTACCTATACGCATTCTTTTGCCACTCTACTGTAATCTCATTCCATAGATTGCCTGACCATATAACTAGTACATATTTGGTGTAGAGAGAGGCATCTGTACAGTAAAGTTCGTATCGCATGAGTCCCTACCTTGTTCTCCATTACTTTTCTTAGGTCTTTGTTTATTCATTTGATTGTACTTTTTTCAAATGTTTTTTTTTTTTCTGTAACATGGTAGTGGCAGAATGTTGCCTTTTGACCACATTGAAATGTAAGAGGTAGTTCCATTGGTATTTCAGCCTGGTAGGTTGCTAAATCCGAGTGAAGTAAAGTGTGAAGAGTGGAAGCGGTATTCTTGTGGCCTTAAGAATTAGATACTAACCTTCCCTTAGAAATCTCAGAACAGTAACTACAGTCAGGTGATTTTCGTGTTCGTTTCGGAAAGCTAACAGGGTCAGGCACTTGCCACAACTTGTTTTGGTAAAGTTCCTTGCTTGATGGTGGATACTGAATTATAGTACAGATTAACTGGACAAGTATATTGTTTGAGATTGATTTTGCCCAAACAAACTAAAGGAGCTTGGGAGTAAAGTTGAATCTTTCATATTCTATGCACAAGTCCTTAAAATTGACACGAATGAGTAGTCTTACTCTTGAGCTTTGGGAAATTTCGTTAAGTCTTTATAAATTTCATACCCCTATGATGGTACAGAATTATAGGGTTTGCATTCGCTAATAATAGTTTTTGGTAATGCTGTTTTTGTAGGTAACGGCCGTCTTAATGCCCAATAGTTTTCTCTCTCTCTCTCTCTCTCTCTCTCTAAATTCTGAGTGGGACTTGGAAAGCTTTGTAGATTTAGACTTGAGATTATTACTCCGCAAGAGGACCTATTTGGTTAATGTGAGAGCCACAAAATCATTTGGTGGTTGCTTTGATAGTTTTCATAGATGGTTAAGGGATAACTCAATTTCTCTATCTGAAAGTGACTTTAAGTTCCGAGATTTAAGCATGACAGAGTATATTTGGACGATAATAGGTATATTTGGACGATAATAGGAATAAAGTTCCAAAAGTAGTCACTCAGAAATAGTGCTAAAGGTAGTCACTCAGAAAAGCAATAATTATCTGTAAATTCTTGAATGGTCAATTTGTCGAGCAAATAACGTCAGTCAAGCAGACGTTAATTTTATTCGGAAAGTAATGTGGTGTTACTCTTGCATTGATTTTGTTAATTTGTTTGAACAGGTAGTGTCAGAACAGCAGTGCTGGTTGTTGGTACCGAAGTTCTCGTCCTGAGACTAAATTTCCACAGTTCTTATGGAAGTTCTCCTATATCGGTCCGTGTGGTACTTAGCGAATTCATTTTTTGTTTAACATGTCGTTGCCTTGCCTGTTTTTCAAATTACAAATCTTGAGGTTGATAACTTCAAAGCTCGTGGGGAAGCTTTTATTGTCCATGTAATAGCCTTTTGGGTTTTTGTAAAGTCTCAATGCACTAGACATTTCATATTGATTTTTTTAGTGCTTGGAGATGACTTGATTGAATGACTTAGATGTTATAGTTCTTTGTAGAAATGCATTATCCCAGTTCCCCTAACACAAACTCCAGCACGAGTGCCTCCCTATGAGGCCCCTGTCGGCCTAAATTTAATATTTTAAAATTTGGGTAAAGTTGTTTGTTCGTCAACGAATCTTGGTAGTAGTGGTTTTATAATTTTCACAGGTTATTTGATTTCTTAGATTTCGCTGCATGTTAATTTTTTCGGACTGATGTTTGTACCTGTCTTAGTGGATTTTTTTTTTAATGGAAGACCTAAGGATTTTAGTTGCTTGAATTAAGTATTCCTTTTGAGTTAAATGTGGTTTTGGTGTTTAACTTGCATCATGGAAGGTTTAAGTTGTAGCTTCTCGAGATTTGATATTTAAATGGCTTTAGTATCATTAAATATTTAATGTACATCCTCGATCAGTGTTTAGTTTCCTAATACACATAACAAGAAAGTGTCACTTCCGAAGAAGCTTCTAGCATACTGCAATGTTCCACCAAACTGTCATTATTTTACGGTTTCTTGGATTGTGGAAACTGCTTACTAGTTTCACGATCATCTATGGGTTTGTCAATATTAAGCCATAAAATTTTTAAATTAGTTTGCGCGGTAATTGCTACGATGTGACACTGCAAAATCGACGTTGCGTGAAGTTGACTTTGGCTGATCTTTATAACTGAAGATCAGAAGCTGAAATATTCAGAGGACTTCTACAGGTGCCCTTTTACACTTTTATTGTGAACATTTAATTTACCTTGTCATCGTTATTTTACGATTTTGCTGAAATAGCTCTTTGGTATTCTCGTAATTTTTGATGAAAATTCTGGTTTTAATATTTGATATTGGCCAGAAGTAAGCTATGAATTCACTAACAGATCCAGTGAAGTATATTATAAGCTAGTGTAATTCTGAATTCTGAAAGAAGAGCCAGCTGAAAGTCCCGACAGTTAGTTGCCAATAAACTGTTGTTTAGAAATCAGATTTGGTGCTGAAGCTTGAGGGGGAACTTACGGGTTTTGAGAAACAAACACATGAATGTAGATGTTAAATTATAGCCCATAAAAAAATGCGCTGCGCAATAACGACAATCAAGGGGACAAACTAAGTGGGATAGTTCTTAAATACAGTATAATTATGGAACGCTCACATTGAATTAAAAATGAAGGATGAAAAGGATAGACTGTCAGGGCAAAGGAAGCAAAACAAATACCTTGTAAAATAGGGTAACCCAGGAAATGAAACTAAAGCGTATAAGCAGCGCTCATATTTAAATTCTCCTTCGAAAATGGTTCTTTCAACACCACGGGCGGTGAGGTTAAAGCATATTTTAATTTTTACTGAATTATTGAGTTATTGCTAATGGTGAATTTATTTGGTAAATTATTTTGTACTTTTACAGATTTCACCGATCAGGAGTACCACGCTATCTATGGAACAGCCTCAAACATTTTTCGACGGCACAAGGGTTGTTATGAAGACTGCAAAGCTTCGTTCTTGAAGTAAGGGGTTTAAAAGAAACCTAATATTGAATACTAGTTAAGTAGATAATACATTAAAGATTTTACTTTTATCGTATCCTGTTTTGGTGATGGGTGTTGTATAAATCAGACATAACTAAAATTGACCTGCTTGCCAAAAATTTTCACTTAACCCCTTTGACTAGCCAATGATGGTAATGACGTGACGAAAACTAGTGGTTTTTCCAATCAACTTTTAGTCTGGAAAATCTGAAATGGTTACTAATTTAAACTTTTTATTAAAAAGTTAGGTTTAAAATCCCAAAAGACTGTGAAATGGCTAAGATCTTAGTGAGAATTTCCTTGACGTAAAAATTTTAAATATTTTTCCCTTAATTGTAGCCTACTAAGGGATAAACTGGCAATGTTAGACATGTTTAGTGATTACTGGAACCTCTCAGTTCAGCATGATTTAATTTCGTAGCCATTTGCATTTAAAAAAAAATAAATAAAAAAACTGGAGTCCAAGTAAATAGCACTTATGTGACAGTGTTACTTACTGGTAGGTAGTTACATTACTTGCCTATGAGTGAATACAAAAAGGTTGTCAGTGGAGTGTAATGTAACATTGAAATGGAAGCTGCAAGTCTGATTAAATGTCACTTGAGAACTGACTATCCAATAGTATTGCGCGAGTTTATAGAAAAGTAAATACTGAAAACTTAACGAGGTAATGTAAACGTTGAACGTGGAACTCCAAATAAGTTCTGATAACCTGACGCACTGAAATGATAAACTTAAACTCAGATATGGAAGTGGAAGTTGAATGAATATTAAAAAAATAAATCAGTGGCCAACATTGAAAAATGACGCTCTTACGCTCGTAAGAAAACCAGATTTTTAGGACTTGCCCTGTAGTAGATTTAATAAAAGAATTCTCGAGCCTTTTCTCCAGCAAAAGAATTATAACTAACAATATAATCCATCACAGCAGACCAGTCTTAGACTTCAGTGTCCATGAAAGAAACTTGCTGAGCATGAATTTTCTGTAACCAAAAGGGAACATCACAAGACAACCATGGCACTGAATAAGACACTCCTGTAGAGCAGTTGTAGGCTACTTGACCTTTACTGTACTTTCATTTTGACGTAATGGTCTGTTAGTTTACTTAGGCTTTAGTTTTAAAAAGTTTAGTCGGAGCTATATTTTAAGATTGCTTGACAAGTTACTTGTCGTAATTTCAACTAGTTCTGCCTGTGCGCATAATCATGACATAGTTAAGTAAAGCTGAACACTCTTGGTTAACTTTGTCGGTATCAGTCGAGGTCAGCGGTAGTTTTTTTATTTTATTTTTTTATTTATTTTTTTTTTTAAGGATCAGTTAAATTGCTTTTTCACATAATGATTAACTGATCAGTTAAACATAGCTAAACCCTACATACATAAACAACACTTTTGAAATCCTGGATGTCCAAGTCCACTAAAGAATTCTAAGATACTAAATTTTCTCACGGTTTGCATTCCCCACTAAGAAAATGTGTTGCTTGCTAAAATTTCTCGTACTGAGTAACTTTCAAGTGCAAGTTGTAGTTCATTGGAAGTTTGACAAAACCAACGTTCGGTTATCTTTATTTTCTAAAACAATGATCAAAACACACGTACTCCTTGTGGGAATCGGTTTACCTCTGATTTTTGTCCTGAGTTTGATGCACTCTAAAGTATATATATAATGTCCAGTTTTGAAGCATGACAGTAAATCTGGAACTTGGGTGGATCGAAGTTTTTCAATTAGACTTTATGAAACTGAAATGCCCAATACTAATAAAACATATTAGCTACTTGGAAATAACTCTTGACAGGGCTCTCAGACTGGGGTTCGCTGATCCTCATTAGTTTGCACTTACACTGAAGGGATAATTGAAACCATATTAAAAGTTATTTTGTTGCAGATCAGCCTTCGTTGAAAAGATGAGTCAAGATTCAACCGCATTTCAAGACCAGGGAAAATTAACTTTCTTCAAAACCTCAGAAGTGGCGGCTTACAGCTCACCATTATATTTTGCACCCGCGAACTGACACACCCGTCCTGCGCACTCAGTCCAGTCGTCATGTAGAAGAATAATGTCGGTCGAAGAAAAATTTCTGGAAGTGGAACTTGGACTTTTCATGGATCTATTAGAAGAATGAATGTTATATAAAAATTAGAGCAAGGTTCCAGAAAGAATGAAAATTGTACTTTAATGTATATGAATCTACTATTTATCAGTATCAGTAACATTTAACAAGATTTGGTCTTCACCAGTTTAATGTTTTTGAATATTTATTATCAGTAACATTTTGCAGTTTATCAATTCAATATTTACGAATTTAAAGCCATCAATACCATGCTAAGGTAAAGCAACATTTAACATTTACAATCACTTTTTCATTCACATTTACTCAGATTTAAAACCATCAATACAATCCTAACAAAAAGCAACATTTACCAGGACTTTAAATACATCAAGTCATGGGTTCGCTGTCGATGTCGGTCAAAAAGTCTGATATTCAGGACCACAGCAAGACTAATGGTAACAAAAGCGATGATAAATTTAGTGTTGGTGTCTGGCTAACAAAAAGCTTTGATAGTGGTGCTGGCGTTTGTGCTGCATGTAGTGTTTGTGATACTAGGCTGTCGGGTATTGCTTCTGTAGAATGCTGAATTTGTGCTGCTTGTAGTGTTGGTGACTGCTAGACTGTTGGGTATAGCTAGAATGTTGAATTTGTTGTGGCGTTTGTGCTGCATGTAGTGTTGGTGACTGCTAGGCTGTTGGGTATAGCTAGAATGTTGAATTTGTGCTGGCGTTTGTGCTGCATGTAGTGTTTGTGACTGCAAGGCTGTCGGGTATAGCTGGAATGTTGAATTTGTGTTGGCGTTTGTGCTACTTGTAGTGTTAGTGACTGCTAGGCTGTTGGGTATAGCTAAAATGTTGAATTTTTCTTCATGAGGTACCGATGCAGTGTTGGTGTTGGCAACTATGTTGGTTATGGTACTTTTTGCACTGAATATTGATAATAATAGAGAATCAATAAGGTAGAGATATATCCTAATAAAACAAAGCTGTCAGAAACGATAGAGAGAATTTCCGAAGTTTAAAAATATTTTTATGTAGAGTAGTAATCCATTTAATGAGAGCAGTAATCTATAATTAAACTGGAAAATCTTGCTAAAACCACATCAAAGGTGTGAAGGGAATCTAAGGTTTGTGAAGAGAGCCAGTCTCTGTTAAGTATAAAATGTTATATCCCCATCTGAAGACATCACTGAAGTGATATAAAATTGTCGGGAATGCATAACCAAATACACAAATAAAATTGCTAAATTTACTGCTAAACCCTTGAAGCCCGACTAGATTCTATGAATGCAAACTTCCTAAAAACACAAGTATTTGGCAAGAAATTTTGTCCGAGGTTCTTTCATGACATGTGAGGGTGTGTTTTACCTATGTTGTGCTTGTACACATTGTATACAATCAGCCGAACTATAAAAAACTAAGACTATGCTAAATACTGCTAAATGTTACTTAAGGGGCCGTTCAAAAATTACGTAACGCCTTAGGGCGGGAGCGGGTAATGTTGATGTTTATGAAGATGACAGTTGGGGGCGGGGTGCAATAATTTCCTCAGAATGTTTCAGATTTTTTATGTTTCAAAAGATGCAAATGTGGAAGGCCTTATTTTGCAATAGACTTTTATTATACTTTTGTAATACCGAGAACTTCTTTTCTTCTTTTTGCTTTTAACGTGCTTTTATTCCCATTTTTGTATTTGGAAAAGAAATTTTGTCCAAGGACTTTTTCATTTGGCTTTGGGGTAGATCTGTGGTCTCGATCGGCTGCCCTGCCTGACATTGTACAGACCCCGGTACGTATGTTTCATGTACTATACCAGACCCAACGCCCTTTCTTCCCAGCAGCGATAAGCTATTGCGCGGGTATGGCGAGAGTTCGAGACGTGTGAGGTGTTTGTTTTTAGAAGGTGTTGTAGTGGCTTTGTTTTGTGTGTGTATTTAGTCTGTAACATCCATTTGCTTTTTAAGCAAACCTATCCGCAGATTACATATATAATCCCGGGATGTCTAGACGGATAGCAAAGTTTCTGCCTTCTGATCAGCCGGCTTGTAGGATTGAACCCGCGCCAAAGAGACCTAGTACGAAGATTCTGCAACCGACTGAGCCATCGATTATATTTCAGTAATACCGAGAACATGGTATTTAATTTTTGCATAATTGTTTAAAAAATACCACACCTAACCCATTTGTACTCAGCATTTTCTACTATACGTATTACATGACGTAGAATATCACGAACTCGTCCGTTTTCTGAGCTCCGACATTCTCTATTTTATGCACAAATGACATCGAAAAATACCACATTAAATTAATTCCCTTCTAATTATGACGTAAGAACATTTTCATTTTAAATATATCTGCTGCTTTAATATCATACCATAAAAGTATTAAGAAAAACCTGAAGGTAATAATTTCCAGGTGTTAGGCTAAACTTTAATGTATTATTGTAACTAATAAGGAAACATACTAATTCAGGGGTGGGGGTTACTAGATAATGATACATAATTTTCTGGGCGGGAGGGTTGGTCTAGATATGTTTTGAGGCGTGACAAGGGGTCTGGTAAAAAAATTACCAAAATTACCAAAAGTGTTAAGTAATTTTTGAACGGCGCCTAAATAAGATTGATTGGTTTTAACAATAGGTGATTATATTTTATTGTACTGGTTTCAAATAGTCAATTATGTTAAAAAAAAAAAGTGTCCTTCCCTCAATTTGCTGGTAGAAAAGTGAAGCGTTGGCTTAAGATTTCACGATTGATTGTTTTTGCTATGTCAAGGTTATTTTTCTGTAATGATTTCGATAATCTAAAATTAGATTGACTTGAAAGGTCAATCTGTCCATGCTTTGAGAAAGCTTATCACTCATAAGGAGAGAGAAATTTAAACTCTTGTAATTAGCGTTCATGCCAATTTTTGGAACCATCGTAATGGACCAAGTGCAAAGCTGACAACTGTGGGACTTTTCCCTTCCCACCAGATGCATCGCACTGCATCACATGTATGACATCAAATATTTTCTCTTATCTTTCCTTTCCTCTTTTCTTGCCTTGTGCTTTCCACTTATCTTTCCTCCTCCTCCTTTTTTCTCCTACACCTCTCTTGTCTTCTCCTCCCTTCTTTTCTCTTACCTCTCTCTTCCTCCTTTTCTTCTCTCTTCTACCTTCTCTCATCAAATTTCTTCTTCACCTCCCCCTTCTTTTCTCTTATCACCTCTCCTCCACCCTGCAACCAAATCCTCTCAGGTCTTAAGCTAGATTAGCAAAAAAAAATTTCTACCCATATTTTGCCTCCACTATCATTTTTGTGCCTGAAAACCATTCTCTTTTGAGCAATACTATTGCTTTACACTCCTCAGGTACTGTGATGTTTGCAATCATTTTTCAAGGCAAAGATGAAACATTCACCTATATTTTGCTTGCTCTGTAATTCCCTGCAAGACACTGTAATCCTTCGATTGCATGGTTTCTTGGCTTTAATCTTCATCTAGAAATACTTCGGAATTTTACTCTTGTTTTCCCTGACTGACATAGTTCTTACACCTTCAAAAAGTTACATATCGCTGTCCCACTGTTCGCTACATGGAGCCTGGTCTATTATGGGGTACTTGTAAATGTTCAAGTTGCAATAATCAAAAGTTCAAATTCTTGTGAAACTAATTTGTTTGGTACTGGATTACTTAACTTAGTTTTTTAGTGATTCCTCTATCTCCTCCTACCTACTGTTAAATATTAAGCCAAGAACACAAAAAACGCAACATTTGTACAGTGAATGTTCTGATACGAAACTGCTCATGAAGGCTGAAATACTTAGTTATTTGAACTAACATTTCCTTCCAGATATTCGAAGTTCTGTATTTATATTACATTTAAATGTATCAATTTCAATTGTTAATCAACATGGTCTTGGGCAAGATTCTCTCTCTCATGCTTGCTTTCTATTTGAGAAGGTTTAGATTAATATCTCTCTTCTAAATGCTGTACTTCATTTAAAATAAGTGAAATTCTCTTATTCTTCCGCATATTCATATTCAACCGAAATCTCCTGACAAATCTTCTCTTGTATTTAGCACCGCTTAACTCCTAAGGATGTTGAATTTCTGAATTTCGTTTGAAATGAAAAATATTGAATAAATTAATTGGATTTTGACAACTCACATTATAATTATTAATAATCAGTCATTAGGCGTAATCAGTTTTTTGGTGAGGTAAAACCTTTATTTCCAACAGTATTTCGTAATTTGCAACATTAAGTGGATTATGCAATTTGGAGATCTCTTCACTTAACATTTTTGTTTACATCTTTAATTAATACATTCCTTTACACATTACCTCAGTGCCAAAGCCATGTTGGTTTCCTTAGTTTTAGTATTCATTTATAATAAATTTCATTTGAAAGGTGACCCTTTAAATTTAACAACGCTCTTGTTTCTTCAATACCGTGGTGCTTAGTCTGAATGCATATTTCATCCCCAGTCCACTAAAACAGATTTCAGAAAATCTCTTTAACTAACACTTCTACCGGGTTATCTGTAAAACTGCAAATTTTGAATGCTTTACGATGCTGATTTTTGTAGGGTTATAATAGATTTAATCCCTGGCAGCGCATACGGTCCTAAGTTAAATACTGTCTTAATATTTAACCTTTTTCATTTTTCTTTCTATATTAAGGGCACTATACACAACATCTCAATGTTTTGGTTTATTTTAATGTTAATGACTTTGACTTTTTAATTTTAATTGGAAACAATAAAACTTGAAATTTTTAAAGTGGAATAATTTTATCCCACCGTGCAACATGAGCAATTTCTTAATTCGGACATTCAAACACACCAGCACATGAGGCAATGTTCCCTCAGGTTTATAACTAAGGGATGAGTGCTCTTTAATTTCTTAGAAAGTAGTTCTAGTGTACTATTTCATTTGGCAAGAATCAAGTGACACTGTTGCTACATGCATATAAAAACTAATGGGTTACTGTAACTTTGTTTTTCCAGCTAAATGTAGAACAGCTGCATTTGTTTCATGGGTAATGGAGAATAATTGCATTTCATAACTTTCCTTGTTAGCAACATTTTCAATCTTTTCCTGTCATGCGTAGGTATGAAGCATGTAATATCTGACAATTCCAATGAGATAAATTAAAAGAGGTGTAAAATATAACAATTGTATAAAACGTTTAAGCAAGTTTTAGCTAGTTTAAAAACTATGCTAGTTAATCAATGAATGGTGCTACACATCATAAGTAATATGTAAAAGCTTAATCCTGTTACATATATAGGCTACAAAATGGAGCATATGAAAAATATTGCCAAATGATTTGGTGCTTTTAAAACTGAATTTTACACAATGCAAAGGAGAGCCACCAGATACTGAATAACTGGTTGTTTTGTTACATTATGCTTAAAATTAAAAACACCATATGCATTTTGTGCCAAGGTGATTTTCCATATGCTCCATCTTAGCAGATTTTAAATGACAGTATTAAACATTTACCTGTTGCATGATGTGCAGCAGCCTTCCATTTTTAACTAGCATAGGCTATTTTTCAAAAACTATAACCTATGCTGTACAATTTTGTGCAATGATTGTGTTAACTCACTGGCAAAAATAATTTTCATCAATAACATGCAGTTCTGCAGAATTTGTGCAAGAATCATCTCTTTAAAATGTGTATTGTTGCTATGATGAAATTAAAATGCAAAAATATGCTGTAACAAAATACTTGTAAAGGAATTTAATAAAGATAGAGGCTTAAAAACATGCTTTTATTTTCAGAAGACAGAGTATCTTAGAGAAGAGTATCTTAACCTACACCCTTCAAAAGAGTAAGCTATCCTTAAATTTTTTTTTTTTATCAAAAACAATATTCAGTGTCCCCCTTCACATAAGGGCTGACCTTAAGAACTGAGCTACCTTACACAAATGGAGCCATTCTCTGCCATCCTGCTTGCCAGATGCCTTTCACAGAGTTCATAAATGACATCAAACCAGCTCCCTTGACAAGTGTGGTGTTGTGATTCTTCTCTTAATGGAGATAATTACTGATGGTATATTTGCCAGGAGTGTTCAGTTCCTGGGAGCAATTGGTCACCTGGGTAAATTTCTGGCTGATTAACACTAACTGAAATAGGTATCTAAAACAACTGTATAACAATCCATAGTTGGTTATAGCATAAGACAAGTGCTGTTCAAGCTTTGTTTGCTTGCTGGTAATGAGATTTTATTTGAAAGACAGTAAATTCTCAAAGAAATTTCTTAAATGTCACAGAACCAAAGATAATCTTGGACACTGAAAAACTGAGACACCTGAGTTCCAACAGTAACTTACGTGTCAAAAGTTTCTATTTTCACTTCACTTACTCAGAGCTAGTTGCCTTGTTAAATCAACATCTCAAGACTTAACGAGCAAAATTAAGGTTCTCCACAAAACTCCCTCAGTGCTGTGATGCATCAGCTAACACAATAGTTTAATTAATACCCTCCGAGGACCTTTGGATGGTCACGCTGGCTAATCGTATAACATTATGGCTGACATAAGCATACTGAAGAGTACTGTTTATACATTGATAACTTGGATAACTATCACAGATTTGAAAGGTTTCCCTTAAATAAGCAGTTTTGGAGAGGCTACTTCAGTTTTGCTGCATATCTTAACTCCTTTAATGCAATATTTAAACCAAGAAACGGAGTCCATTGCTTACGAAAATACTCTCCAAAAGGCACAAGAATAGGCAAAGATCACCCATATTGCTTGAGATAACGATGATTCTGACTATAAAGATGTCATAAACACTAAAATACAAATTATATTAAACCTGGCCTTCAATGACCAAAACACACTGTATTTACAACCACTAGTTATTTGACCATGAAAATATTTCCCCATTCTCCAAGGAAGTGTGTGCTCCATGGCTTGTCCCGCATAATTGTCTAAAATTTCTGCTTTGTTAGCCATAAGTTACAAAGTATTGCTTTACGCAATTATGCAGTAATTAACCTGTACAGTAGTATATTTATATCAGCACAACTATAAGAAAAATATTAAGCTACTAGAATTGAATAAAGCACCATTAATATTCATGTAACTTTAGTTTACATATTTTAGTCAAGTCACCATAATGAGCCGAGTTATCATTTCAAGTCCAGTACTCTTCATTATATCAAGCTAATAAAAGCTCCCTAAAAATCAGTAAAACCATATACATGTCTATGAGATTCTATTCATTAAATGCTTCTTATATGTACGCATAAAAAAAGTTTATAATATCAATGTTGAATACTCTATTCTGACACTCCTGTCACCACCCTAACTGCATTAATGGCTCAGCACGAGCAAGCATAACCAGTACGAAAATGCTCTGAATAGTCATGTGTTTGGCTACAATCAATTTGGATACCAAGAGCAGCAGTCAGTGACTTCTCAGATTGCAACTACCTGACCTTTCATAAATTTAAAGCCATCTATACATAATTAAGTTATTTCCTGCATTGTTTATAGACCAACAAACAAAACAAAAAGCTGCCTTGAATCTGCAATAGTTCTTAATAGATTATTAAACCCTGGCACTAACGATACTGCAGGCACTTCAAGATACTCTAAATATCCTTAACAAGCAATTGACATTTTACATTACAACTGAATCCAAACAAATGTGACCCTCATAATTACAAAAATCTTTTCCTTAAAATAACAAGACTCCAAGCAATGTTAAGTAAATTAGTGCTAAAGAAAACTCATCATCTGATCCATTTTTCTCAATTATGAACTAACTTACCATCAAAATACTGCCCAATAAAAATAAAAAGTCAACAACTGAATCAGGCAAAAACTGAATGCAAAATGCAATAAAAATACAATGAATACAAGCAAATCAAGAGACAATAAATCTGCCAAAAATCAAGGAGTAAATTCAATCACATAACACCTCACAGAGGCATTCCCAACTTCCCTTGTCAACAGAATCATTGAAAATCTACCTGCTCAACATTCCATACAAGGCTGAAATCTTCATTAAAGTACTGTATATGATGTACCAGTTATCTACATAAGGAGAAAACATGCCAAAGTTAAAACGCAATGACCCCAGACACTTAAAAAGGGAAAATTAACTGGCTTAAACTTTCAAACCAATGCTAACAAAACCAAAGTAGAGGCACTCAAATACAGCTGTCTATCAAATAACATCCAACTTTAGAAATCTCTCAAAGAATGGATCAAAAACTGTGCCAACTCTGGAGTGACAACAGGCTGAACTCTAACACCAAATAAAAAAAATAAACATTTCAAAGAACAAATAACAAGCTGATTTGCTACCCTTCATGGCATTACAATATGTACTTCAACAGGGAATCTATTTGTCATCTACATACAGACATACTGTAAGTACAAACAGCAAGGTCTCAATTTTAAAAGTTCGTATCTTAACAAATCTAACCACAAGACACAAAGGTTCCATGCAAACATTGTAAAAATGGCATTAATAACAACCATTCCAGCACCAAGTTGTGTCTGTTATGGGGAGCAATTCTCCATGGCAATTAACTATTCCAGTCTCGAAATTCAAGAGGACATTAGTCCCACAAATGTGAAGAGCATAAAAAATTATCAATGAGATCAACTGATCAAAACATTCCTGCAGCAACTGCAGCTTTTTTTTTAAACCTTTTTCTGCAAAGCCAGTTAGAGATTGTGGGACAGTGTCTCCAACCTGTAAATGGTACTTGCAATAATTGCTAGAGCAATATAAGGCTCATTTAACAACATCCAGCAAACTAGAGAAAAACAATCCATACAGATTCAAAAAGAAATTTTATAATACTCACAACAACCCAAGCTAAACACAATAGACAATCAATAACGAGTAAACAAGTCCAGGTCTCTGCACACCACAACATAAAAAAAATTAACACCAAAGTGATTTCCCAACTACACTGTGGACTAGACTGTCTACTATGCACAGAGATCAACCTCATACCCCCACCTAACAGACAGTAGTCATCTGTTTTATTTCTAAGGAAGAGCAAAATCTTTTCACTTCATCATACACTCAAGGCTTGTACCAACAAGCATGATAATCTGATTCCTCTTGAAGTTCATGCAGTTAATCTACCATAAGTCTAACACACATGCCTCCATTACCTTGTGAACAGTTCTTCACATGAGTTCCTTCAGATGTAGCAGAGAAAGCATTATCATCAGGCTACCACTTGATCAAAATGTACCTAAAGTAAACTTTACTTGTTGCTTTTACTTTAGATGCATTTAGAGGGTGTCAAATAGCACTCTACTCAGCAAACCAAACTTACAGTGACTGTGAGGGCAATGGAAAATCCATGCCAGAATATCTGAAGAAACAAAAAATCCCCACCAATTCAAAAGGAGAGGTAATAACAATCATCACAACAGAACCTAAAGACAACAATCAATTAATACTGTCCAAACAAGGAGGTACCTTTGCATCCCAAAACAGTTGGAATATTGATTTCTATAGATATCAAGCTGCATAAGAATCATGAGAAACAATCAAGTTGACCTGCTGGCCAAACGTGACTGAACTATGTAGCAATAAAAGTCCTCATATAACATCAAAATAAACAAAGGGCTTAAAATCACAGCTGACAACACGTAAGTGCAACCCGGCAGTGGCTCTTACAGATGTCAAGATCTCCAAAATGTTATAAAGAGGCCAAAAACCTTCAACTTCTTCCCCTCACCAAGGACAAGAGAACTTAGCAGAATTAAAGCAGACCATAGGCTATGACTGGACTCTTTAAAATTGAGAATACTAAACTGACACCAAGAAGCCTGAAACACCATCAACAAACCAATGAAGACCTTATCATAGGCATTAACTTCTTCAGTGGTTCCGAGTTCTCTATCAGCAGCTTTGACCAAACATGAACAACACTTCATCTTAAATTTAGACACATCCACTATTCCATCCTATTTTCTTATATTATCACAATAAAAACCCTCAACAGAATGGACTGAGGAATGCAAAAACTTCCTTAGAAATTCCTGCCAAAATTTTCTTTAACATTCTTCTCTCTCCTTATTAGTTCCATAATACTAAACAGAGACTACACTTATCATCTTTTCTTAACGCTTCAGCTTATCACTAAAATGTCTAAATAGAGAGCTTATCTCTCATATCCTTTGCTATCCAAATAACTCAAAATCATTCTAAGCTTTTCTAACTAGTTTTCTGAATCTAAGCTGTAAGTAAAGTAATGTCCATAACCCATGCACAGAATAATCAGCACATATGGCTTACTTCCATAAAAAAAAAATCTGTGCTGAAATAGATCAGATTAATTCAAAGACCACAACAACAGCCTCAAAAACTAAAGTAACCTTAAACCTCACATCATGAAAACCAAAGTAAGTCACTCAAATACAACTGTCCATCAAACAATACCAACCTTTGAGACCCCTCCTGGAATGGGTAGAAAACTACATACTTTGGAGTGACATTAAGCTCAATTTAACACCAAACAAATTGTCATAAGTATAAAAAACCACCAGAGTAACTGGTTTTCACTGCTTTATATTAATCTATGAGAAACACTTGCCGTATGCTTGCAGACATACTGCATTGTCACCAATTTAAACATATCTCTGATCTCAAAAAGCCTCACCAGCATACATAAAGCACACAGTGCAAAAAAGGCTTTGAGGACAACCATTCAATTACAAGAGAGGACAATGTATCAACTAGGGGCATTGACTAATGCCACACCATTGGATTCATCCAACAAAAACACTAAACAGTGAGCTTCCAAACTGTCCATAGTCATTCATAAACCAACCATGATTTTAAATGTCAAGGAAAGTATACAAAATCAAAGTCATAAGTAAAGTCATTAGTATACATCATGCAGCTTTAAATATGAAGAATAACTGAAGTCTATTTTGAAGGCAATACTGCAAATGGCCATCAACCTTAGCTACATGATGGGATAAGTTTTGTCAGTGCTTAAACCATTTGCAAGATGGACTGAAATTCAAAACAGATTCCTACTCCTAACTGACAATGCTTAGAATTATCCTAAGTCAAAGAGTGACTGGTTTTAGAAAACTGAGGTAATGATCCCGCCCTTAGACTAAGGGGTCATTATTAGGTTTAAAGTCTACTACCACAGTATAGTATATAATGAAGAGCCTGCAAGACAACAATATAGAACAAGGCATCACACTATGGCTAAATCTGAACTGAATGAAGCTAAAACTAATAGCTACCAACAAGCACTCTAACCTGAACTGAATGAAGCTAAAACTAATGGTTACCAACAAACACTCACTCTATCTTATTATTCAGCAAATTTTTACTACAAAACAGTATTCAAGTGACCTAAATAAATAACCCTGACTGACTGCCAATACAGTAGTTTAGTGTAAACATCAGGTTACCCAGGAATAAATTGCACTGTCAAATACTTAAATACTTTCCATTGGTCTCTTCTTACCTAGTTGTTCATCTTCATTACCTTTCTCTTATTTTCACCCCTGGAAACGAGTCCTGTTAGGCTACAAATAGCTAAGTGTTGCAGAGGAATCTCAAGATTCAAATTACAGAAGTGAGGTTACTAAACTCCTCTAAAGAAAATATGGAACCACATTTTCCTTCTGTGTATAATCCTGGTACATTGAAAGGACAATGTACTGTTGACATGACTGCAAGTACAGTATCCTTGACAGCATATTGACATAACTTTTTAAATACTTAATTTCCTTGAGCACCTAACTCTAATTAGAAAATATCTGTCAATGTTAACAAATGATCAAAACAAAACCACATATATAAGGAGAGCAATAAAAGCCCAAATTCCAAAAAAAAAAGGGGGGTGGGTATAATAACATGGGTACTGCATTTCCTTTCAACTAACCATTGACATGACTCCGAATCAGACCAGGTAACTAGAATCAATAATCCAAAATAAGCATGTACTGCGTATGAGAAGACCAATGGTAAAAACAGAGACCACTTCTTATTAGAGGTAAAAGCTTAAAAGTCAACGTTGTAAAACTTGGCTAACCATATATTCCATGAGTTTACTACAACAACAAAAAATATTTCTGGCTGAAAAATATTCTTATTTAAGAAAGACCATTTACTCTTATTACCAATACCAACAAAAATAATTCCACACCAACAGAAATAGCTTGATACACATTGGAGGGGGCAAAAGTCTTTTGTTATACATCATATACAACTATTCATGACACACTAATTTTTGGTCATTCCTACACCACAAAACAAGTTCATTTCCAATGGCACACTCAGTTATCTTTGCTATTTGCTTCCTCTTTTGTTACAAGAGTTGCAGGAAAAACAATACATGTACTGTTTAGACATTTTAAGAAAATGAAAGGTTTCTACATCATTTGCAAGTACACTAAACGATATGACTGTTTGCAATCAACTTTTCTTTATTCACTTGCACACATTATTGAAGCATATAATGCATGAAAACATTGGAGATACATAAAGTACTACTGGTTTCCTTTCTAGAAAAGGTTTTAAAACCTATACATACAAGCAGATGTACATTCTTACTTAACAAATGCTTGACAGATGTAATTATATAAGTACACTTCATGCTAATGTATACATAAACACAGATTAAACAGACACAAAAGACTTCCTATTCAGTTCAAATTTCAAAATATGAGCCTGCATGAAAAATCAGGAGATATTTTCTAGGTTATTAATCCCTTGTCATAAACATATTTTCTAGGCTACGATGGCCATATTTAAAGTAGATATGGATTTTGGGAAATAACAGTAGACATCTTTAGAATAATGGATATTCTGTTTATCAAAGCTTTCTTTTTACTCTTAAGAGCACCATGTGAGATCTATAGCTCATTCTCTTGCTTTTTGAAGATTACATTTGCATATCCAAAGGCCTTAACATTTAGGTTATGTAATGCATTATGGGCATTAGTAAACAAAAGCAAACTAAGCTGCCTGACCAAAATACTTTATAAAAAAGAAATCTTCCAAATCTATTTGGAAGTTATGTGAGCACGCATGATACAAACAGTACTTCCCAATACTCTTGTGTCTCCCATAATGATATTCAGGGACAACCTGATCAACAAGAATTATTCAAAAAGAATAATAAAATTGCACAGTCAAAAGATGGTTTTGGACCACTAAAAGATTTAAGAAACCTCACTCAACTTGTTATTCCATCAACCGTAATTGGACAAATCAACTTACTCACAATTAGGTAAGTAGAAACAGAAATAAGCTACATTTGAAATTCACAATTTTCCTCAAGTCACACATGTTCAAGTTTATCATTGACTCTGAGACATTTCCAATACATATGAGAATTTGGGTTCAGCCAGATAATGCACTCTACCAGTAAACTAACACTTCATCAGTACGGTCTTAAGCTATAATAATCTTAAGATTAAGTTACTTAGCTAGTTTGCTTACTTATTCCATTTAGAATTAACCAACTGCAAGTTGTCCATGCAACAAATTTCTTCTAGTGACAAATAACACAGAGCTGCCATCTCCATTAAGAGAAGTATACACAACAGCATACCTGGCATGGGAGTAGTTCAAGTATCATTTGTGACTTGTGTAAGGCATCTGGTAGCAGGAGAGCAAGAGAGGTCCACTGGCACAGCAAGCAATTCAGTACTATCCTAAGGCCAGCCCCTTGGTGTATATCTTTATTCTTTCCAGTTACAAAACAATTACACATCAAACCTGGAAGAGAACTTCAGCTGTAGGTTCAAAACAACAATTATAAAGGTTACAATATGAATTTCCTCATGACATAAGCCTAGAACCATGTTTAACCCACAAGAATGATAAATTATCAAATTATTTATCATGTTTCACAATCTGGTCTTTTAAAATGTTATGTAACTAATATAACTAATACTATAATTTCAAAGTTATTTTTTTACACCATTATGCTAATTCAGCTAAAAAAATATCACCCTGTCAACCTGTTTAACCAATCTTAACTGTTTGAAGATTTCTACCTCATAAGCTGAATACTGGGTAAAACATCTGTATTGCTTCCTAGACTTTTCTTACACTGAAACCAAATTCTTTCTATCAAAAACTTTTTCCTTTATCTGCACCTTGCAGAATCAAGAGCAAACAGCATCAAAAATGTAAATTACATCTAGCAATTCATTCAGTTTAGACATTTCACACTGCCTAAAAGCACTAGAGCTTTAGAATGATCTAATTAGGAAAGAAAATTTATGATGATTCTAATTCCTTGCTTTCTCTGTGGATATGATTTGTAATACATTATACAAATGCACAGAGGTTAACTTAAGAGGCAAATTTCTCCACCTAACATCATTATTGCTACATTTCATTACCATTAAACTTATGTCAATATAAATACAAAAGCAACAAAACATGGCATGTCCAGAATAGTTTCTTCTTAAATGACTGGTCCAAACTACAGCACCAGAAGTTTGAAGTTTAAGAAGTTAGACAATTAAATATCACATGGAAAAGGGAAAATGTAGCCAGAAGTGAAGGGCCCTACAGTAAACCTCACTGTACTGATCAAAACTAATAAGATAGGAACATACTGGTGGCATGAATTCTTATTTAATTAAAGCTGGAAATGGAAAAAGGGGTCACAAACAAGTCCAAACTTATGTCAAAAGATCACAACTAAGTTTCTATGCAATGAAAATGTTCTCTTTTACAATCACCTAATTACTGAGCATACACCTGTATAATAACTTTACATATGTATAAAACATAAAATAATTTAAAAACTGTACCATACAACAGAATTGGCCAAAGTGACTCCAAGAGGATTTTACAAATAATTAATCTATACAATCAGTTACATTCAGATAATTTGTAAGCAATCTCAGTTAAACAACTATACTGTAATAAACTATCCTACATTAAAAGTTACAAAGAAACTCTTACTGAATATTAACATAAAATGAAAAGTTCAGGAACAAAACTGAAAATACTGCAAATTTTTAACAATCTGTAAACCTACTGATCTGCAGGAGCCTGAATCCCTTTCTCTTGATAAAAAGCTAAGCATACATTAAAAAAAAAACTCAAGGAAAAGAAACATTTAAAAGTGGTTTTCAAAAAATACAAAGTCACCTGCCATGAAACCACTGAAATTTCTCATATACATACTCTATGCTTAAAATTTTGCTGAAAATTCAACAATGGTTTTGACAGACAAAGTGAATCTGAATTTCTGGGTTTAAACTAGTGAAACGGCAGTTAGAAAAACTTCAAACTTTAAAGACCTCATATGTTGGGAGGAGATTACTGTCTTTATCTGGTATGTTGACCACAATAAGATTTTGAAATTAGAGTGGTTGGAAGAAAAGCACTGAGTGTGAAAAGATATCCATACCCATCTAGCTAGCTTTTACAATTAGCTTAATATTGACTGATTCCTCAATTTTTTGGTATGACTCTTGGACTGTATTAGAACATGAAAGTTTCATACTGCTTAGAACTTGCTGAGTACATACATGAACCATAAGGCCTCACAATGACTGTATTCTATGTGCAAGGCAAAGCTGGCGTAAAAATTTCAGGAACTGGTGGGGGGGGTTAATGATGATACAACACTAATCACCCTAATAACACAAGATATACTGAAAAGGCATCTCTTAGTATCATGATTCTGAACTAGATACATATATGTTATGATTGAGTAATGGTGCCATATATTCATGAATACTTCCTAAAACCAAAGGGTTGCAACTCTTAGTTCACCGTTCTCTAGTAGATTAAAGAAAGTTTGTAGTACTAGGACTGGAAATAGTAATGTCCCTACTTCCAATTTTCTGACAAAATTGATACAGTAATAAGAACAATATAAAATCTGCTATGATATTTTTGTTACAATGAGATGCTTGCATGTTTCATCACAGTCTGAAGCAAAAACTGAAGCTTACGCAGTTCAACATCCAAATACTATAGATAACTCTTGAGCAATTTTATGAATTGCAAACAACATAATTCTTTATAAGAAACAAAAATACAACAAATCATCAAAGGAGCTTGCAGTCATTGCAAAAAGTATAATTGTCCAGTTGAAATTGGAAGTTTGGCCACTACTGCAATGTAGTGCACTAATGAATAACAACAAGATTATTAACAGGCAGAACCCATTCATGTTATCATAAGTAATCGTAAATTTATTTTACTTTTTATCAAAAACTAACCATAGCAGTTCCTCTACAAGATTTGAACAGTGATCTCATTACGTAGAGGACATAATGGTTAAGAGGATATCCAAATAATTCATGAACAGAGCCTTACATTAACAAGCAGTAATACTAAACTTACAACTAAGACTTCATCATATAAACTGATCATCTTTAGTTCAAAACTGAGAAAACTTGAAAATTCAAAAATGAAATTTGTAGCAAATGATAGATTATTTTCTTCCTTTTGCTAGATACACAATATTGAACACATTCTGACTATTAATAAACCACCTAAAAGACCTAAACTTATAATCAGTTGCAGTAAACAAAGTACAGAGTACCAGGAAGCCTTTGCTTGGAAGCTGCAAAATCTACTTTGTATCATAGCAAACCCAAGCCACAATTATTGCAAGCTTTTTGTGGCAAATGTACCTAATTTCTAATGGTAAATTAAGAAACTTATATGGATAAAAAAAAGTGCGCATTTTACACCTGTACACTCTGTACAAGATCTTTCCTTACATTGTTTATTCATGGCAATTGCAAAAAGAAAAATTTGTATTCACATGAACTGAGAAGTATAAAGCTTTAACTATTCACCTATTCAGCATTAGCTACCTGCCAAATGATGCAATAAGAGGAAATATAATGAAACAACTTTAAACTGCCCTTCTATCATGCATATGTGGCAGTATCAAAGTAAAGTAAAAGTAAGTAAAATAAAAATAAATTTCTAATGGAATTCATAATGTTAAGAATAAGTTTCCTTTCACCTGTTTTCTTTGCATCATAATGCCTATGGTTACTTCATAAATTTATCAAAATTACTCTATATAAAAAGTTTTAAAATAAACACAATTCAGCAACATTTCTTGTACATGAATTTTTTTTTTCTCTCTATTCTCCAACTGATATTTTTCTCATTCCACTATTCAACTTCTCTTTCATATCCCATGCCAAAATCATGACTACCGTTGAAACTGGAACATACTTATTGTTCTTCCTGATCTATAGGCATTTGTCCCATTTTAAATTTTCGTCCAAACATTATTTATACTTAATAATACAATCGAGGCACTTCATTAGTTGTTATAGTAATATGAAATGAGGAAATTCTGATGATAATGAAATTGTAACATAATGGAACTACTGACCTCATCAACGTAAATCCTTATATTTCCTATTGGGAAATGACTACCTAGGGAAAAGGACAGAGTAGATCCTTGCACTTCTTATAAGAAAATATGCTGCCTATGAGAAAGGAGAGAAAGAAAGAAACCTATGTTTTATATGAAGTAGCACTGTAAATTAAAAATGACCAAAGAAATGGAAGTACTGAACTAAGGAGGGATCGTCAATGTTATATTGACCAGATCATAAAACTCTGGGAACTGGAACCGCACTGATTAACACCTGTCCATATGCACAAACTATAATTTGAATGCTCA
>NC_089749.1:4030048-4079992 GCF_040412425.1 Macrobrachium rosenbergii | reverse complement strand
AGATACGATAATTCTTATTCATTTTAATCTATAAAGTTTTAAGTTTATGAAATTTATCAGGTAGCAATATAACTCCGAGTTCATTAAATTTTAAGTTAAAATTCAACGTAGACTAAAGGCAGGAAGTCCTAGGAATGACTAAACAACTAAACCTTTTCTAATAATGAATAAAGAACCTCTCCACAGATGCAAGGGATATCAGATGGACTCTGATGAGTGGCATCAATTTAAGCCAGGATTCACTAAAAATATTATTATTGTCTTTATTATTATCATTAATAGTACTATTTGCAGCCTAAGTTGCAATTCTTGTTTGGAAAGATGAATAAGCCATAGTATGGAAAAATACAGAGAAGTAAACAACGTAATAAAAATAAAAACAACAAAAAAAAAGAAATGGCCAGTTCACTATGCAATAAGATTCATGTGACCCTGCTAAACACCTCCCCACCCCCCCAACCAAAAGAAATCACTTGCCCTGTGTTTGATCATCCCATGAAAATCTGAAGAAGCATAGAAATGGTCTGGGCAACATCTTTATATAAAATAATGCTCTCAAAATTTCAACTCACCTTTGGAACAAAGTGTGAACGGACACTGTTCTTATTGAGGATGTGAAAGCCTTAACATTTTCCATACATTTTTATCATTTAAATGCCAAAATACTTTATTTCAAACACAAATGTAATTCATTTTAATCCACTTGTACTTGAATGTGATTAGAAATATTTTATGTACACAGTAACATATTACTGAATATTCAGATTCTGGTTATGATCAAACTCCTTTCAACCATTAAATTAGCAAGACTTTTGTCAGAAATATATTTAGAAAAAATGTTGTTTGCAATTATTATTATCATTATTATTATTATTAATTAGTTACAAAATTAAAGCCCTCCTGGGCCTTACGAAAGCGAAAATATAAGACCCTTCCTTGAGACGAATGGCTCCAGGGAGTCTGGCATGCGAGTCCCCAAGCAAGAATGCGCCGAAACGAAATCCTGACAAAAGTCGGGTCATCTCGAAAGCAAATGGTTTGTGAGATGAATGATGCTCAGGATACGCAGCATCACCGGGGGGCGGAAAGGTTTTTGGTTAAGATAACGGAAGGAATAGCGACGTTCCAAAGAATGTGAAAGCAATTTAGGTGGGGAAAGATAAATGAAGGCAAAAAAAAAAAAAAAAAACATGGTAAAATTTCTTTCTTACATCAACGATCTTTTTATGAAAACCCGTGTTCTGTCAGGTACCCCAGGATCATTCGTTTATCAACAAAGTCCCAAAATAAGCAAAGAAACGGCATTCTGTACGGACACTTAAGCACACACACACAAATCCACAAACACACACACACACACACACACACACACATACATTATATATATATATATATATATATATATATATATATATATATATATATATATATATATATATATATATGTATATATTATTATGTATATATATATATATATATATATATATATATATATATATATAACATATATTATAAGTATATATATGTATATATATATATATATATATATATATATATAAAATATATATATATAACAATATATATATATATATATATATATATATATATATATATATATCGGCAATCATGGCTATATCTCTATTTTTATAATTAGTTATTCTCACCAATCCATATATTTAGGTCTCTCACTTGGCATTTTTCTTGTCAATACTATTATATTTGTGTTTGTAGTAAAAGTTCTCTCTCAATGTAGTTCTGGTATTGGTAAGTTTCCAAAATGGAGATAGTTTAGGACCTGAATGGAAAGTCCAAACAATACAAATCAATATAGTTGCTCTTTACAGCAAAGCAGATCTTTTCTTAGTTGGTGGGAAACCTAAACTCTTTGTCTTTTGCCAGGTCTGAAACCCTCCATCACAAGTAAAGAATAAATCACAAACATGACGCAAATTCTTGTGTTTATTCGGAGAAGAATACTGGATTCACCTGATATCTCCATACGACTTTGTCTGGAAGAGCTCGATATTTATTTTTTACGAGACAGTGATTTATAATTCATATTATTATGATACCGCCTAAATTGAATTTTGTTAATTTGGTAAAGGCTTATACATGGCAAAATAAAATAATTGATATCCTAACTGTTTATTTAACTGAAGCAGCGTCTTCATAAGCTAAATTTCGTCTTCATGATCGTAGAGCTATAGGCGGAAAGCAATACAATAACCATCTATTATGGGACTCAGATATAAAGTTTGATACGAATACATAGTAAAAGTACAAATTATGATATGCAGATTTATGCAAAAATATTTGGCATAAAAACCGAAGAAAGATATACAGTGCCTAAAGGAAAGAATAATTTTCAAAATTAACTGCATTCGATCTTTCATGTATCTTGGTTTTAGTTTACATCAGAGATCCTTATCTAAAGGCCGCTTAGGGGATACTTTTGTACTTTTACTGAATCGTTTCACTGTAGTTTTGGTGCAAAAATCAATTAACTAATATATTTCCATTGTAGGCTAGTACTCGTCTTTATCAACTTCCCTTTAAAAACGGAAAAGTTGATTTTATTAGTGACAGTATGAAAGACGCAATCATTCATAGTTGTGGATAATAACGATATAAAATATCTAAAATGGCAGAGCTTCTTCATGCCAATCAAATAATGATAATTTTACGATAACTTTCTGTCAACTGTTGATACTTGATATAAGTAAATTAATTCTATCACATTTTTGCAATCAGTATCTATTCATCGAGGATAAACAAGGCCATTTACTTCCAGTGACCAAAGGTATAAAAGCTAACACATCATCATAAACCTAATTTATAAAATTTATACCAGTACATGACCGTTTCATGAAAGCGTGCGGAAAATTTTAATTATTCCATAAATATTGGAACTTAGAGTCACCTGACCTCTTGCTTACTGATGATGACTCAGTTTGTTATTATTAATTTCAGTTTTTTGCTGTTAATTTCTGTAAGATATTGATGGGGAACGACAGTTACTTCTCTCTCTCTTTCATGTACACATCCGTGGCTGGTTGGTGGCCACTCACCTGCGTTTGCTGGGTCTTGTAGGTTGTACACCGCCTTACTAATCCACTGAGATGGGCAAAAAGGGTTCTAACATCCTTGGGTCAAGAAAATGACGTAGCTTTAACAACCTTTACCTCATTGTGCATCCCATCTAAAGTGAACCAGACCTATGGCTTCAGTGCACACGCACACACACACACAATACACACATCATTGTAGTATACATATACATATATATATATATATATATATATATATATATATATATATATATATATATAGTATATATATATGTATATATATGTTAGTTAGTTAGTTAGTTAGTTTAGTTAGTTAGAGGAGCCAGAGCGAGAGAGAGAGATATAGAGAAAGAGAGGAGAAGGGAAGAATTTGAATGGATTTAGGTCCCTGTATATGTCAAATTTTAGTGACCAGAAAAGCATATACCAATCCACTGAAATATGAAATATACGCGTGACGCAGTATCCGGTTTTTAGTCCTTTGCGGTTTATGAAATGGGAGTGACAGGCATGTTGTTGAGCAGTGAGATGGAAAAAAGGTGCAAATAGATCTGATGGTTGAAGGGGAAGGTGTACCAGAGATAATGGACGAGATTTGACGTTATTCTGAGGAAAAACGAAAACCTGTCACTAGACAATAATCGTAAGAATTTTGATTTACCATGACAACGAAGTAACTTCTGGCAGTTGATGGGAAACTTGAATGATGAATTAGGAGAACTAGTAGCAATTTCTGTGTTATCAAAAGGAAAACTTGTTGATTTCGTAGAAGAAAAGTAAAATTAGAGCAGGGGAAGAACTATCTAAAAAAAGAAAAAAAAAACAGTTCCTGAAAGAATTGTGCAAAGTCCAAGAAAACAGACAAAACATAATATGAAATTTTCCCAATTAATTTTTTCAGCAATTTTACGATTCCTTTCCTGACAATTAATTCTATTAATCGGTAAAATGTTATATTTTGCAGACATAACTTGATTAATTTTAGTGGGCATGTCCAATAATATATCTTCTATATTACTGTGTAATGGCATATCAGCACCGGCAGCGTTCCCAGCAAAACGAGTTTTCACCAGCACGTCAACATTAAAAACGCTTAAAAGGGGGAGAAACGTCAGAAACTGGCGCGCAAATTTCTTACTAAAAAGAAGTATTAGTAATTCTACTACCAGGATCCCCGCAAATCTGTCAAGTTTTAGCGAAAGTGTGTGAAGAATACAATCGTTTTTATTTTGATCTCGCAATATAGAGGTTTTGGTGGCGATGAAGACAGGTCATCTAGAAGAACAAACATCTCCACTTCAGTTGTGCATCTCTCTCTCTCTCTCTCTCTCTCTCTCTCTCTCATTTGGTGATGCCATGATATAGTGTACATAAGTAAACTGACTTCTGGTCCCTGGATAGCATGGTTTGTCTGTGCACTCTCTGACTGATCCTTTCTTGCAGAGTGTTCGAATCTTGTTTTCAGTAATAATCTCTCTCCTGAAAGTGTGTCGGTGTTACATGATAATGTGGCATATAATCGCAAACACACACCACAGATTACTATGCACACATGCACATGCATACAACACACGCATATATATTACATATTGTATATATATATATATATATATATATATATATATATACATATATATATATATATATATATATATATATACATATGTACATATACATGTGTGTGTGTGTATACTATATGTGAATAGTAGATTTATATATATATATATATATAAGACCATTGCATATATATATGTGTGTGTCTGTGTGTGAGTGTGTGGAATAGATTTATCTTGTGTGCAAAGATCATTGCCGAGAAGAGGAGCAATAGAGAACTTTTCACGTTTCTTTCAACTGTATATTACTGACGCCCTTTTATTTAGATGTAATAAAACTGAGGAGTGAAAATCACATTATATGAATAAAATATGGAATTTTATAGCCTAAAAATGCATCTGCAACGCTATGACTTATTTCTCTCTTCTTTCTTCTTTCTCTCTCTCTCTCTCCCTCTCTCTCACATTATATATTCATAAAGGCATGGTATGCGCTTCGGTGACTTAATTTTGTTGTTTTTTAATTATAACCACAAAGACGACGCTCACTTTCTGGACAACATTTTTCCACCAACTCACTTCCGCGTTATTTCACCTACAAAGACCAGCCCATTACTTCCTTTTTAGTCAAAATGCTGTTTAGCCTTTTTTTTTCTAATGCTTTATCCCGGGGCATAGAATATGATCGCTAAGTCCCCAGTTCAGCTGGCTTCTAAATTAAAAAAAAAAAAAGATAAAGGAAGGTTCCTGCATTAGCTAAAAGATGATGTCTACTTGAAGACGGGTGACTTTCACCAGTGATTGCCTCTGATGGCAGTAAGCCTTGCACTTCCGCAAATACCCAAGTTTATTTTCTGATGAGAGAGAGAGAGAGAGAGAGAGAGAGAGAGAGAGAGAGAGAGAGAGAGAGAGAGAGAGAGAGTACAAAGAACTTTTAGATTATTACTGGGTATCAGCACCATCCCAATATGTCCTCACTTGTATAGAGAGCAAATGTGCTTAGTTTATGATGTACAATAAACCTTTGAACATGAAATGAAATGGAGTAACTTGACAGACAGACAGACAGACAGACAGACAGATTAAGAGTTGAAAGTTATAAAGCAAAGAAGAAATGTAACAAAATATCAATAAAATAACTTCAAATTATTGTTGCCTAAAATAATGATGCTATTGGTATGTTTTAATCGCTAGATTATAAAATATCATTCATATGCTCTACATCAATCGTCTTTTCTTAAGTATAGGCAAGTATTTTCACTTAGTTACATGCTTGATAGTAACGTTGTATAGTGGCTCATTAACAATATTATCATAAAGAAGCTAATTATTGTTGCATAGTCAGTTTGCCTGTCACAGATTTTACCAATAGAAAATTTTCTCCCATCCCTAATATTATGACACCTTCAGCCTGTTACTGAAGTCCTGCTTCGTAACATTAATAACCAGGGAATGCCATCAATTAAACGATAAGATTTAGTTAAGATATTATACGATAAAGGTACTTATTTGTTTTAGTATAGCTCATTTTGACCTATAAAATCGCTAAATAAAAGATAATTTTTTCTTATAAAGTAAAAATCAAGAAAACTATGTCTGGAATTATACACAACACACAACTGTTTATATACACAGACACAATATATATATATATATATATATATATATATATATATATATATATATATATATATATATATATATATATATATATATATATATATATATATATATGTCTGTGTGTGTGCTTGTGTGTATATATATAATGACTATTTACATGCATTGAAATGGTCATATAACATGTTAAACCAAGTCGTTGTTTGTAAAACTGAGATTTATTTGCTTTCTAGTTTATCAAAAAATTAAAAGAGGATGTATATATTTATATATATATATATATATATATATATATATATATATATATATATATATATATATATATATATATATATATATATATATATATATATATATATATATATATATATGTGTGTGTGTGTGATTTCGCATTTAGAGAATGTGTCGGGTTTCGTCACGCCCGATCAAGATCATAGAAAAACTTGCCTGAGGAAGTTTTCTTTCCCCAAAGAATTTTGCTCCTCTCCAGGGTTGCTTCCAGGCAGGAGCTTAAATATACATACATACATATATATATATATATATATATATATATATATATATATATATATATATATATATATATTATACATACATACATTTGTATACATTGAAATATATATATATATATAAAACCAAGTCATATATTTGTAAAACTGAGACATTTGTTTTTAGTTACAAAAAACTAAAAGAGGATACATACATGCTGTATATATATATATATATATATATATATATATATATATATATATATATATATATGTGTGTGTGTGTGTGTGTGTGTGTGTGAAATGTGTGTGTAACATGTGTGTGTGTGTGTGTGTGTAAAACTGTGTTTTTTTCATTTAAAAAAACGAAAGAGAATGGGTCGGGTTTCTGTCACACACGATCAAGACTACATATATATATATTCCTAATCCGTCTCCATGTACCTGTGTGTAAGTGATCTGTGTTTCCTAATCAGTGTGTGTGTGTGTGTGTGCATTTAGAGAATGGGACTTTCTTCACAATCAGTCTCAAGATCACAGAAAATGACTTTCTTCCCAATCAGTCTCCAATACCCGCATGTAAGGACTCTTCCAGTCAGTCTCCAGTAGCCTGCATGTAGGATTTTCTTCCAATCAGTCTCTAGTACCCTTTGTAGGGAATTTCTTCCAATCAGTCTCCAATACCTGCATGTAAGGACTTTCTTTTCCAGTCAGTCTCCAGTGCCCGCATGTAAAGATCTTTCTTCCCAATCAGTCCCAGTACCTGCATGTAGGGACTTTCTTCCCAATCAGTCCCACACCTGTATGTATGACTTTCTTCCTAATCAGTCTCCAATACCCGCATGTAGGGACTTTCTTCCCAATCAGTCTCCACACCATGCAAGGACTTTCTTCCCAATCAGTCTCCAATACCTGGTTGTAGGGACTTTCTTCCCAACCAGTCGCCAATACCTGTATATAGGGCTTTCTTCCCCAATCAGTCTCCAGTACCCGCATGCAAGGACTTTTCCCAATTGTTCCCTCTAATACCCAATCAGCATGTAGGATTGTTATAGGCTTCCCAATCAGTCTCCATTACCTGTGTGTAAGGATTTCTTCCAAGCAGTCTCCAATACCTGCATGTAAAGACTTTCTTCCCAATCAGCCCCCATTACCTGCATGTAGGACTTTCTTCCCAATCAGTCTCCAATACTCATATGTAAAGATTCTTCTTTCCCAGTCAGTCTCCAATACCTGCATGTAGGACTTTCTTCCCAATCAAATCCCAATACCTGTATGCAAGGACTTCTTTCCCAGTCAGTCTCCAATACCCGCTGTAGGGACTTTCTTCCCAATCAGCCGCCAATACCTGTATATAGGGCTTTTCCAATCAGTCCCCAATACCCGCATGTAGGATTTTTCCCAATCAGTCTCTAATACCTGTATGTAGGGGACTTTCTTCAATCAGTCTCCAGTACCCATGTGTAGGGATTTCTTCCCTAATCAGTCTCCAATACCTGCATGTAAAGACTTTTCTTCCCCAATCAGTCTCCATTACCCATGTGTAAGGACTTTCTTCCCAATCAGTCTCCAATACCTGTATGTAAAGACTTTCCCAATCAGTCTCCAATACCCGCATGCAAGGACTTTTCCCAATCAGTCTCCAATACCTGTATGTATGACTTCTTCCCAATCAGTCGCCAATACCCTGCATGCAGGGCTTTCTTCCAATCGTCTCAGTACCTCCGCTTGTAGGACTTTCTTTCCCAATCAGTCGCCAAATACCTGCATGTAGGGGCTTTCTTCCCAATCAGTCCCAGCACTACCTATGTGTAAGGACTTTTCTTCCCAATCAGTCTCTAATACCTGTATGTAAAGACTTTCTTCCCAATCAGCTCCCATTACCCATGTGTAGGGACTTTTCTTCCTAACTGCCTCAATACCCGTATGTAAAGACTTTCTTCCCAATCAGTCTCCAATACCCATATGTAGGACTTTTCCTCAATCAGTCTCATTACTCATATGTATGGGACTTTTCCCAATCAGGCCCCCAATACCTGCATGTAGGGCTTTCTTCCCAATCAAATCTCCAGTACCTGCATGTGGGATTCTTTTCTTCCCAATCAGTCTCCCAATACCTGTATGTAGACTTTCTTCCCAATCAGTCTCCAATACCCACATGTAGGACTTTCTCCCAATCAGTCTCCAATACCTGTATGTGTAGGGACTTCTTCCCAATCACAGTCTCCAGTACCCGCATGTAGGGATTTTCAATCAATCAGTCTCTAATACCCGCATGTAGGGGCTCTTTCCCAATCAGTCTCAGCACTGCATGTAGGGATTCTTTCTTCCCAATCAGTCTCTAATACCTGCATGTAAAAGACTTCTTCCCAATCAGTCTTCATAATACCCGCATGTAGGGACTTCTTCCCAATCAGTCTCCAATACCTCACATGTAAAGACTTTCTTCCAATCAGTCTCTAATACCCAAAAGATGGGACTTTTCTTCCCTAATCAGTTTCCAATACTCCGCATGCAAGGACTCTTTCCCTAGCAGTCTCCCAATACCTGCATGTAGGATCTCTTCTTCCAATCAGTCTCCAATACTTGTATGTAAAAGGACTACCAATAAAACGAAAAAAATTAGATTACGCATCGATGATATCTGCAAGATTTGTATGTAAAAGCTATTAACTAAAATCAAAAAAAATTAGATTGAAATCTGGTAAGTTATGATTCTATTAACTGAAAACCTTCAAAGTGGTTATGATTCCCGGAATTGTTAAGAAGTTGCTCAACAATCAGGTTTGATAGGATTTGTGTATTTATCAGTCACTCAAACCAGAATTTAAGCTGACTTGAGTTCAAAACATTCCTTTCAAAAAAACATTCGGGATATCAATTTCTACATTTCCGAAACATTCTAGAAGCTGCTTGGTTACACCACGGAAAAAAAAAACGAAGAGGACTTAACGTAGATAGGATATTAAGAGGAAATGCACCGGATTTCAGCGCTGATGAATAGTTACGCCAAAATTCCAACGATAGTTCGGAGCTGATGGAACATTTGGCGGAAATCCCAAACGCTTTAGCCGAATCGTACCACAAATGCCTCGTTATTTCGTTCAAATGCCTCTGTTGGTTCGGATTTGTATAGTTCTCTGTATCACAAGTCCAGATACACCGGATTGAAAAAACAGGCAACATATGTATGTATGTATATATATATATATATATATATATATATATATATATATATATATATATATATATATATATATATATATATATATATATGTATATATATATATTATATATATATATATATATATATATATATATATATATATATATATATATATGTGTGTGTGTACCAAACATGTGTATGTGTGAGACTGAGAGTGAGTATGTATGTATTTGGATTTGGACAGAAAACATTCTCTTTTTTTCTCTCTGCATAAAAAAATTAGCAAATATTTTCATATAATTATCTCTCTTCTCTCTCTCTCTCTCTCTCTTCAATGAGTATTCCTCTGTACTTGTGTATATATGTATACACCCTTCACAAAATCTGTGAATCTATCTTTGAGTGATGACAAGAAAGTAAAAATAATTTTGCTTAATAAGTAACGCTATTTTTCTAGGAGGCATCGCATATCTACTTGATTAGCCAGCTGCAAGTAAAGTAGAGATTACAATACAATTACTTTATTAGTATGAATGTTTATTGAGTGTGAAGAAATTCACGTATTCTTTGGCAAGATGTTCATTTTTAAGACCTGCAAATTAGTTTTTTGTTAGAGAGAGAGAGAGAGAGAGAGAGAGAGAGAGAGAGAGAGAGAGAGAGAGAGAGAGAGAGAGAGAGAGAGAGAGAGGGGGGATTGTTAGACAAAATTCTTATACCTTTTCAGTATAGTGAACAAGTTGATAATTTTCAAGTTTTATTTTAAAATTACTGGTCAAAATCTGAAACTGATCTCGATAAGATCATTATTTCTTTTTATTGATCGAACCATGCTGTTTTATTTTTAACTTTTTTTAATAATTAGACAGACAAGGGCATATCAGTTGTCCTTCTATTGACCCTCACATTTTGGAAAGCAGAAAACTACTTTATTCTAAACAAAATACTAAATCTTATTCATTCTACTTTTTAACTTAACTATAAAAGGTAGAACTTTCATAAACAGATATTTATATATGTATGAAATGGCCGTGAGATAGTTGATTATGCTTTTTCTCCCCATTTCCGCACTCTTGCAATCTGGTATCGGAATTCAGTACTATCGCTTCCTTTCGAGTGGGTTTCCAGCCCCATCGGCCTCCTGACATGTAGTGCATTTCTTCGTCAACCTCATTTGATTTATCTAAAATTATTGTTTAATACGATTCGATAATTGAAAACGCAGGATGAAATGTTTAACGAACTAAGAAGAGAGAGAGAGAGAGAGAGAGAGAGAGAGAGAGAGAGAGAGAGAGCTCCGTCTCCTAGCAAGTGTTCCAGCAACATACTACAGCTCATCCTCTTAATTCCTGCCCATACGTTCCCTTGACGACTTATGTCCGTCCCTCTAATCTCGAACTAGACCTCAGGCCTAGAGGTGTGGAGGCCTCACCCGTCGTCTCTAACTGAGAGGATTGTTAGAGTGGCGATGAGCCCAAAGTGGTTTACGTTACTAGTTGTAGCTACTGAGTACGTTGCTTAACATCCCAAATTTCGGTCGATGATTCCAACTTAGATATTAATACAGAGGTATGATGCTATAATGCTTCGTGGAAAGCTTTCTCATTTTTGGCATAGTTAACCTTTTGTTGTCGTAATGATAGTTTGAAATAACACCAATCAATCTCTCTCTCTCTCTCTCTCCTCATTACAATTAAACTAATATTTATTTTTGGCGTAGTTAACTTTTGTTGTTGTGGATGTAAGATTGATATAACACCAATCATTCTCTCTCTCTCTCTCTCTCTCTCTCTCTCTCTCTCTCTCTCTCTGCCTTATTACCTTCAAAATATCATATTGAATAATAAAAATGGCAAAATGAATATTTACATTGTAAACCGAAAGTCCAATGTCGTCTGGTAATAAACTAATGGACTTTTATAAAAAAACCCTACAAAGGACTTTAAATCAGGATTTAGCCTCTTTTTGGTGGATAAAAAATTTGGGTAATTTCACAATAAAAGTCTAAAAATCAAATGGCTCCTGCAACGGAATGATAAATGTCTAAACGAGAACAACAAAAATAATTCTCTTATGAAAAACAAATATTAAGAATTCACTCAAGATAACTTTTTGAATAAAACCATTAAACCAAAATATTCTGACAAGAATATAAATTAGATGCTTGTGACAGAATGCAGAAGAAAAACAAAAATGCAGAATTTATTTCACTTATACTGATTTGCCTCATTTGGAAGGGGGAAAATTGTTAAATCCTTTTAATAGGAGTGAAATGTCATAAGATGATGATGATGATGATGATAATAATGTTGTGATGATGATGATGATGATGATTATTGTTAGATTATTATCAGCGTTCCCATACCGACAAAAACAACGGTATATACAGTAATACAAGAAGGGTCGAGAGGGCAAAACTGAGCCTAGTGACGTACTGGTATTCATCCCAAGATGTCTACATTCTGTATACTTATGTAGGGAACACAGGTTGACGACGGCGTATTAGACAGGAGTGTGTTACCTGTGGACTGACTCGTCGTTACAGACACTATAAATATATGGCCATTATGTTGTATACAATTGTTGTTAATATGAAAAAATATGCCCACATTTATGTGGATCATGTCTGACAGTGCAGAAATGATTAAAGCAATTTTACTAGGGAATAGAATGTTCATTTTAAAAGATAGTCACAGAAATGGGAAAAGAAATGGAGTAAAAACTCCATGACTTGAAAGAAAATGTGGAAATCATGAAATGCCATGATTAATCGCTCGGAATATTCAATCTTTCATATCAATCACAATACGTAATTGGCATTCTGTTCTTGGCTCTGTTGTCTAAGTCCTTAAAGTTGCATCTCTTAAAGTGTGCGTTTTCATATCATTCAAAGAGAAAGTTACATTCAAATAACCACTACGGTCACCGAGGCTGATTTCGACACTGATCCCTGTTTTGAACTAAAGAAAATAATAAAAGGCGAAGGAGCCAACTCGGCCCTGGTGGAAATTAGTCGGAGGAAACTGCCCTGAATGAGAAGCGACTAGGAGTAACACTTGAAACAGTATTTGCTCCGCACCTTTCTTCCGCACCTCTTCTTTCTTTTCTTTTCAGATGTCATCAAGACAGTTCTGATTTTGTGTTAGGGAGATCCCTCTGTCTTAGAGGATAAGACTTACAACATAGTTAGCATTACCACATGCATATATATGAAGATATACACATTTAAGGAAATACGTGTTACAACATCCTCAAACATCTCAAAAATCTCCTCCATGAGGCAATTTGGGAGATTAGGCGACGCCTTGGAGGCCCTTGAGCTTGATGGGCTGTCTCGAAAGCGGCTTTGCTTGGCAATGGCGATCTCATTTGGTTTGTTATCTGGTTACTTGGGAGATCCAAAGGTAAACATGTTGTGCGGTTATGTTGGTGAAAGCGTGTCCATAATACACACACTCACGCACGTACATGCGCACACACACCTCATATTTAAATAAATGAATAAATAAATAAATAAATAAATAAATATATATATTATATATATATATATATATATATATATATATATATATATATATATATATATATATATATATATATATATATGTATGGAGCTATGGAAAGGCATTCAGTTTTCTATCCATTTATTAAGAAGCTTCCACTTTGTATCAGTTGATACATTTTCCAGACTGAAATAACGATTAAAATAAAACAGTATTTGCGTAAAAGATAAGATGTATACACATTCCATACTTATTTACACCACATTAGCAGTTAAAAAAAACAGAACAAGGGGGGCAAAAACCAAAAGCAGAGGCAAAAAGCACCTATCCACAGTGGTAGCGTAAAGCAGACTAACAAGAAATGCATTTCAGATTCTGCAGAACAGGACTCGAGGGGGAGAGAGGGGAGGGGTATGAGGGGAGACACAGAGGCTAAAAACAAGAGCAGAGCAAACCGGGTTGATGCAATAAACTAAAAACAAGAGCAAACTATGGTGCTAAATGGTGATTGAGGGTAGGGACAGTTAATGGATCGTTATAGGGGTGGCCAGTTCTACCATAATCCATGTTCTCTTCCCACACTACTTAAAGTCCTTTTATGTCTATACGTGTTTTGCAAGTCTTGCTATGGTTTCTCACATTGACTAATCAGGATTAGATGGTCGACTACCTGCTCTATAGCTAAATCCCAGGTGAGAGGAGATTCGGATCTTTAGCAGCCTCCTGGTACATCTGATGTATGCCCAGATTACATCTGGGACAGGTATATTTTTAGATTACACCGGAGGTAAACAGGGGCTGATTCTTTAAAATGAAAGAGGGACCCGATGGTTTGGGGGTTCATCGGGATTAGCTTAGGTTGAATGCAGGTGATTGTCTATTGAATAAAACCAATATATTTTTTTCTGAATCTGTCTGGTAAATGGAATCTAGCATATAGACGTAAATTTAGGCACTTTGAGAAGGAATAGCATATGAGGTTATGGGGATCTAGTTTCAAATTAAACAGTTCGTTAAGGATCTATGGAAGATTGATGGTGGGAAGTAATTGTTCTAAAATAGTTAGTGAGGAAAAACATCTCATGACGAAAAGGCCAACTGGATGTCAAAATAAAAGCTCATAGAGAGTGAGAGCAGACACGGAATTCATCATAAATTAAAAAGCAGCAGCTGTAAAATTAGTACCTAGGTCAGTAAAAGTATTCTTCCTATAAATGCCAGTGTGGAAACCTATTTCATCTTTAGTAACTTTTACGTCCAGGAAGGAAAGGAGTCCTGCTTTCTCAACAGTAAATTTAATATTATGGTGTTGGTATCAAATGTTCTAAAGCGTCAACTTGGTGACCAAGTTTAAAGAGGGCGAAAGTGTCGTCAATGTAACGTTTGTAAAAGAGCGGGTGGGAATCAGAGGGACAACTATCGATGGGCTTGCTCCTTTCCTGAGTGCTCATCAGAGGACAACTATCGATGGCTTGCTCTCCAAGGAGTTCATGAAGATGTTGGCGAAGGTCGGTCCCAGAGGACTGCCCATCGCCATCCCCTCTTTCTTGTCTGAATAGGGTACCGTCAAATATAAAGGCAGTGTCCAGCACAGCCAATTCTAACAGAGATTTTAATTGAGTTTTGTTAAAATGACGAACAAGGAGTCGGAGGGGAATAACTTGTTTAAAATTATATCTATGGTCTCTGCTCCTGGGACGTTTGTAAATAGGGACTCGGCGTCAAAACTTGTCATGAAACAGATCTGGGTCCTGTTTGATAACTTCGTCTTTGAAGGTGGCTGAGTTTACCAGTGTGTGCCTCTATTTTCCTGGTCAAAGGTTGGAATAAGGGAAACGAGGAATTTAACGAGTTTATAGCTAGAGGTGTTGATGGAGGATAGGATAGGGTCTTAGAGGAATTCCTTCTTCATGTGTTTTGGGCTAGTCCGTAAAATTTATGATGATCCTGTCACAAAAAGGTCTTGATATGTGTTATCATCTATCGTCTTGTTTTGTTTTAGTGTCCATAGTGGAATCCATTAATTTTTTTCTAATCGGGTTTAGTTATATTGTAAAGGTCAGATCACTGGACTTTGAATTTAGACGGTCATTCAAAATAACATTCGTTTTCTGCACATAGTTGATCTGTGGAGGATTACTGTTCCTTTGCCTTTGTCAGGCGTGTGATTAGCTAGATTTCGTCTTCAGCTAGGTTTCGAATGTCGCAGTCGTTTTTTGTGACGAATGGGACCCACCTAGTTTTAAGATTATTGAAGGAGCTATGAGCTATGGCTGGAAATTGAGATCTTGAAAATTGACGTTTTCACAGAAGGGTAGTTTGGATTAATCTCTGAAATAGCATTTTCAAGGGCAAAACCAACTGGTAGTTTGGCTGGTAATTGGGTAGGCAAAAGTCCAGTCCGTATTTAATTTTTCCAAATATTCATTATACTATCGAAAAGAGAAGAATTCCCTTATCATTATATATATATATATATATATATATATATATATATATATATATATATATATATATATATATATATATATATATATATATATAAATGCTATTATATCTTGTAATATGTTATCTTTACTTTATTACTTCATTGATTTTAAATGTAATGTATACAGTATATTCCATTATTGATTACTTGATAACAGAGGAATGAAATATCTGAAACTAGTCGTTGTATTAACATATACATACATACATATATATATATATATATATATATATATATATATATATATATAAATGCTTGCAAAATATATATAATATATATATATATATGTATATATAAGTATGATAGATTATGTATATATATATATATATATTTATATATATATATATATATATATATATATATATATTATATATATATATATATATATGTAAATGTGTTTAAAACTTTAAAGAAGTTTTTCCTGCTGCATAAGTGATTTTTAAGTACTTATATAGTCTTTAATTTTCCAGCCTTGAGGATGCATCATGTGATGTGAAAACATTGGCATAATAAAACTTGGTCTTGTGAGAGACATACATGCCTTTTACCTTCTGACCTGGTATATATATATATATATATATATATATATATATATATATATATATATATATATATATATATATATATATATATATATATATATATAAAGACCACATCAATTACATTCTTCGGGATTATGAATTTGTTCATGATAACTCTCTCTAGTCTCTCTCTTTAAGCTTGTATGATTCTTAATTGCACCTAGCTAAAATATCAAATATACTTGCTAGTCTCTCTCTCTCTCTCTCTCTCTCTCTCTTTAACAACTCTATTGCACGAGTCTTAATTGCACTGAGTTTAAAGATGTTTGTTAGCCTCTCTCTCTCTTGCCTCTCATTGCACTTGATGTTTGTTAGCCTCTCTCTCTTCCTTTTTCCTTTGTGCACTAAGCACTTTTAAATATATTTGTTCGTGTCTGTCTCTTTCTTTTTGCCGTTACGAGTATTAATTGCAATTGAGCTTTAATTATTTTGTTAGCCTCTCTCTCTCTTGTGCTGCTGCACGAGTCTTAATTGCACAGAGATTGAAATCTCTTTCTCTTCTCTCTCTCTTTGAATACACTCCTAACCACCATTGCATCAACGTTAGGTGCAGTTGGCCACTCTGAAGTTATTGCGAGGAATCTTGCCAATCAGATGGATCCGAATGAATCTTCATGTCAACAAGAGTAACATTTCGAATGCCTAAAAGAGTCTTCCGTCTATTTATAGGCAGCTTTCGCAGGAACAAAATCTTTAAGAACGAACAGTGTGTCAGTTTTTCCAACAGAAGGACCAAAGTTAAGATACCTTAGTTTAACCAGACCACTGAGCTGATTAACAGCCTCCTAGCTGGCCCGAAGGATTAGATTTATTTTACGTGGCTAAGAACCACTGGCTACCTAGCAACGGGGACCTACAGCTTATAGTGGAATTGAACCACATTATAACGAGAAATTAATTTATCACCAGAAATAAATTCTTAATTTCTTCATTGGCCGGTGGAGAATCGAATGTGGACCAGCAGAGTGTTAGCTGAGAACAATACCCACCCGTGCAATGAGGAACAAACAGAAGGACCAACCCCTGATCAATATGAGAGGGGAATGTTTAATAAGAATCACGGAACTGTATTGAAAGTAGAATCATTGAGGATGTTATATATCTTTAAAATCGATTAATTTCAAATATAGAGAACAAGAGGATATGAAATTCTGAATATTGAAGATATTGCGATTTTTTCTTTTTTATCAATTATTTTCTTTTATCAATTATGCTGTCTTGCCAACCATAAAGGCCCGTTTTTAGCCTTGGCTAGAATTGTTGTTAGAAATGCTCCCTATAAATGTCTTTTATAAACGATTCTGTGCTTATCAAACCATTTTACCATTAATGTAAGAAATAGAGGAGATGCTCATTGCGTGAAGAATAAAGTGAAAGCCTTTGTCAAGGATTTAGTTTGTTTGAAAATGGCATCATGGTATCTATTCCTTTAGGTTATACAGTTCGCAATGGAACATGATTTTTCGTACACAATTAAAATTGGAATTGCGTTTTAATAGATAATTAGACACGTGCACACTAAATAAAGAATGGGCAATGGACAATATTTCATAAATCCAGACATTTTCAGATGCTGCCTAAAAACAACGTACACTTTCATTCTGCTCACTTATTCCACATATTTTCTGTATCTTTTGTTGTTTGGTTGTTTGGTCCCAGATGTCGCTGTCAACAGATGCCGCAGCATTGAGGTGACGTCACGATTCCTGTAAGTGTCGTTTGACTCGAGATCCATTGTTTGTTACCTGGGCCAATCAGAGGTCGTTTTCTGCCTCTGCTTGGAAAGTAAGGACTTGGGCTGTTGTGTTTAAGAAAAGATGATGAGATTTTATAAAAAAGAAGGATATCAGTTTAAATATGTATACTACAGCTAGGCTTGTTTGGTGTTTGTGTTCTGTGCTGAAAGTTTTCTGAGTGAATTTAAACCCTGTAGCTTATTTATTTAGTTTTTCATAATTTAAAAATTTTCATTGCCTTTGGTGAAAAGTTTTTTCAGTATGAAAGATATAATTTTTGAAATGAGCAGTGTTGGGTGATCAAATGCTGAATTCGGAACAACCATCTTAAAGACCTTAGTGAAGAAACCGGCACATTGGGCACTTTAGGTTGGATTTTAAACATTTTATTATGTTTATCGCAAACTGTTGAACTCTGAATAGGATTTAATTTCTCTCATTTGTTTTATGACAGTATTTTGAAAATTATGACATGGCAAGACTATAAACCTAATATTTATAAACTGTCACTGACACTGAAGATTGTTTGATTTAGCTTTATTGTTAAGGAAAGAGGTTGCTCAACGTTGCGCGAATTGCTCTATTTTCAAACTGCGATTCACTTTATCATTTTTTCTGAACTTTCTGAAGGAGAGGCATGTTCTTTATCTGAAATTCCTCCTTGTAATGTACCATTCTGCAAAACTCTAGACATGGTATGTTTAATACTTTTTCATTACAGTACGATGTACCAAAGACATGAAGAGCAGAAGTGTCCGCTATCTAAATAATCTTATTGAACTTAGTGAACGCGGTACTTTAACTTGGCTGCTTTTGGTCATAATTTTCTTAATTTAGTAACTATAGGGTAAAGATTTTAAGCCTTAAGTCATGTGTATATATAACGAAAATTAATGAATTATTGTAAACTTAGTAACAGATGCTTTATTTACAATGGCTGGTCTTTTTCTGAGATTCAGGTGCTGGCATAGAAAGGTAGTGAGGCCAGAATGTTACATGTAGTTCGGATTTGACTAGTTACTGAAATCGATTAAAGTGAAATTATACTAAGGGCATTTGTTACTTAACATCTGAGAGGAAAAAAATTTTCCTGAGTGAAATAGTGAAAACCTTATTTATACTGTATATTATATATAAGTATATATATATATTGCATAAGTATTTAAAAAAATAATAATACTGCTAAGAAAATGGAACCGCAGAAAGAAAATTTATATCCATATATAAATATATATAGCCGGCTGTTTGTGTTTGTGTACTGTTCTGAAAGTGTTCTGAGAAATTTATTGTGTAACTTACTTTTTAGGATAATGCAAGTAAATTACAGCTATTGGTGTAAATTTGTTCAGTGAAAATATAATTTTGGGCCTGGTTTGAAGAGTGTTATGATTAATTGCACCTTGAAAATATCGCAGGGTAAGGCCTTAGTCTAGAAAACCTCTCTCATTGGGCACTTGTTAGTTGGTTGTTCCTCTGGCAGGTAGAGAATTTTTTGGTGTTGCAAACGTCTGAACTGCACTGAGCTTTAAATATATGGATAAGCCCTTTATGGTTTTAGGATCTGAAAATTCCTGACATTCCTTATAAACTGTTGCTCGGTTTTAATGGCTAAGACACTTAAATGATTGTTTGTTAAGTTTTGCTCTGTAAATCTTTCTTTTCAAAACTGTGGTTCATAATTTTTTCTGAACTTTCTTAGGAGAGGCATTGCTTTATCTGAAATTCCTTCTAATTGTAATTTTTTGCAGAACTCTAGCCATGGTCTGTTTAATCGATTTTTCATTAATACACCCTAACCACCATTGTAGCCAACGTTAGGCGCAGTTGGCCACTCTTTGAACTTATTGAACGAGGAATTTTGTCCGCAATCAAATGGATCTGAAATGAATTTTCCTGGCAACAAGAGTAACTTTCAGGATAAAGATTAAGAGTTTATGAGTTCATTTATAGGCAGCTAGTACAGGTGTGAAAATCGAGAATGTTACTAACAGTGTCGGATTTTTCCAACAGTAGGAAATCTCTTGTGAAATTACTTGCAGAAATTTTAATCTTGATAGGAAAAGCGTGTTAAACATGAAACCCTTATTTAAGGCTATTTTTTACAGCAAGTATACAAACATTAGATTTATTTAAAAAAATGCTAAGAACCAAATGGGGTAGATTACCGGCTGTCCAACGGGAACGGGGAATCTTAACTGACCTATAACGTTATTAATTTGAACAAGAATTTGAATTTTATTTTCTTTGTTAAAATGACGTCATGGTATCTGAAATTTATTTGAACGCGACCACAGAATGTGGAAAATAATTTAAAGTATATATTTGGCTCGGTGGAGAATCGAACGGGACCAGCCAGAGTGCTACCTGGTAAAACCCACCTGGGTAAAAACAGGAATAGCCAGAACACGTTGGGACCAACCCTAATCAACTTGAAAAGGTTTGCGGAATGTTTATTGTTGTATTTCCATTATATATGTCATTGAAACACGAAACAAGGATAAAAATATCTAAATGTCGATTTTAAAATAGAGGCACATTTCAGGATACTGAAATCCTGATTCCATTGGAAAATATTGCGAGCTTTTTTTTTTTTTTTTTTGAGAGAGAGAAGGTGGGTTTTGTGGCTGTAACCATAAGAGACGATTTATGACATGACCTGTTTTATAACATGCGAAACGAATTTGTGCCTCAAACTTTTACATGTACGTCAACTTTTATATAACAGATTCCATAAAGAACTTATCAAACCAACCTTTACCATTAATGGGGTAGCAAAATAGGAATTGATATGCTCATTTTTACGTTTTGAATAAAATAAATTTTTTCTTTGTTGTCGGCAGACACCTTAGTTTTGTTTGGGTGAAAATGGTCTCATGGTATCTGTTGGGCACTTAGGTTGGTTGTTCCTTGCAGGAGGAGACCTGCTTTTGGCAACAGAAACGTGATTTTACTTTATGGTTAGACGATATGTGGTATGAATTTTTAAGGATCTTGAAAATTTTGACATGGCAAATTATAAACCTGTTCTCGTAAACTGGCTAGTGACACTGATGATTGTTGGATTTTAGCTTTATTGTTACAGGGAAAGGTTGTTCTGTAAAGAATCTCTATTTTCAAAACTGCGATTCATAATTTATCATTTTTTTCTGAACTTTCAACGTAAGTTTTATCTGAAATTCCTTCTTAATTGTAATGTACTTTCTTCTCTAGCCATGGTGTGTTTAATCCTTTTTCATTAATGCGTTGTGTCAAAGACAAATTTGCAGAATGTTATCTAAATAATCTTTGAACTTGGTGAACAGGTATTTTAACTTAGCTGCTTTTGGTCATAATTTTCTTAAATTTAGTAACTTCAGGGTAAAGATTTTTACGCCTTATGAAGTCATGAGAACATGAAATTAATGAATTGTGTAAACTTAGCAACAGTGCTTTATTTACAATGGCTGGTCTTTTTCTGAGATTCAGGTGCTGTTAGTACAGGTGTGTGAGGCGAGAATGTTACTAGTAGTTCGGATTTGACTAGTTACTGAAATCGTTTATTGTGAAAATTACTTGCAGAAATTTGTAATCTTGACAGGAAAAGCATTTTCCTGTGAAACAGCCTTATTTAAAATTTTACAGCAAGTATACAAGCATTGCATAAGTATTTAAAAAATGCGAATACTGCTAAGAAAATGGAACCGCATAAAGAAAATTTAGTGTCCATACATTTAATAGTGCAACAGCCGGCTGTTTGGTGTGTGTACTGTGCTGAAAGTGTTCTGAGAAATTTAAAGTGTAACTTAATTAGTTTTTGGGATAATGCAAGTAAATTTTCATAGCCTTTGGTGTAAAGTTTTTTCAGTGAAAATATTTTTGGCCTGGTATGTGAAGTGTTGGGTGATGGAATGCTTTTTGTGAACATACGCAGGGTAAGGCCTTGGTGAAGAAACCGGTACATTGGGCACTTGTTAGTTGGTTGTTCCTTGGCAGGAAGAGACTTGCTTTTGGTAATTGCAAACGTATGAACTGTCCTTTTGGTTAGACGATATATGGATAAGGTATTTCTTTGCGGTTTTAGGATCTTGAAAATTTTGACATGGCAAATATAAACCGGTTCTCGTAAACTGGCTAGTGACACTGATGATTGTTTGGATTTTAGCTTTGTTACAGGGAGAAGGTTGCTCTGTAAATCTTAATTTTCAAAACTGCGGTTCATAATTTTTTTCTGAACTTTCTGGAGGAGAGGCATGTAAGCTTTATCTGAAATTCCTTCTTAACTGCAGAACTCTAGCCATGGTCTGTTTAATCCTTTTTTCATTAATACGATGTACCAAAGACAAATTTGCAGAAGTGCCCGCAATCTAAATCTTTGAACTTGGTGAACGCGGTATTTTAACTTGGCTGCTTTTGGTCATAATTTTCTTAAGTTTAGTAACTTCAGGATAAAGATTAAGCCTTATGAAGATTTGTATTATCGCAACTTTTAGTGCTGGCGAGTAGTACAGGTGTGTGAGGCGAGAATGTTACTGGTAGTTCGGATTTGGCTAGTTAGTGAAATCTCTTGTGAAATTACTTGCAGAAATTTGTAATCTTGATAGGAAAAGCGTGTGTGAAACAGGAAAACCTTGTTTAAGGCTATTTTACAGCAGGTATACAAACATTGCATAAGTATTTAAAAAAATGCGAATACTGCTAGAAAATGGAACCGCAGAAAGAAAATTTAGTATTCATACATTTAATAGTGCAACTTTGGTGTGCGGTATTAGAAAATTTTGCCATATGGCAAATTACGTCGTGAAACTGTTAGGGTCAAGAATAAGCTGGCTTTAATTCAGTGGCTGAAGCAAGGCTTTATAGTTCCTCCCCGTTAGGGACGTGTTTATAGCCCGCAGCCCGGGTAACGTCAGTGAATCCGGAAGTGTCCTTGCTGTAGCATGTTATTCTGGGAATTAGGTAAAGTGAAATGTGTGCTTATGTTTTAACAGACCCTCATTTACTTTAAAGGCACACTTTGCTTGTCTGTTATATGCGTCTCAAATAAGTATTTGCGAGGGCAACTTGTCAAACATTTTATCTCACCAGTAAATATCTTAAATGCAAGAAATCTGAGCGATTAACTTAGTTTTTCGCAAAGATTAGATTATAACCTTGACTGTAACTATTCCTAAATAACTAAAGTTAATTTTAATATCGATGGTAAACCATTGTAGTTTCGTTCAACTTCGTAAAACTGGCAGACAGGACATCACAGCCACTTTCTAAAGGGACTGGAACCTTAACTTAATGGTCGGTTCCCTAACACTAAATGTGGACTTTTTAGGTTATTGTATTAACCTTTTACTCTCGTAGTATTACAGTATATACTAATTTGCTGGTACTTCATAAAGGATACTTGGGTCTAGATGATTAAGGGCTCTTGTCTGGATAGCTTAGTCACTAAATGAACAAGAATTATTGCTACTTAAGGCAAGCCTGCGTATTTATAATTCGACCTGCAGGTTATATGGGTTTGCTTGTTGCTTAGTAAGGAAGAGATCAGAACCATCTAGGAAATTGAAGCAGGAAGGTCAGTCGCTTTCTAGCGTTTGAAAGCTGAACTGTTCAAAATATTGATTAAAGTTCATTAATTGTGGTATTTACGATTTTATGTTCGTGCTGAAATAATTTAATGGTGTATATAGTCTTATGTTCCTTTTAGAGAAACATCGTTAATGGTTTAGACTTAACTGGTTTCGCACCAACACGGGAGCTAAAGTCCCTTGTGTGAAGGCCTTTTAGCTGGGTATCCTGTTTTAAAGGTTCGTAAGCATTCATTCTGTTAGCTTTAGGGATCAGCACAAATCCCTCTTATGTACTGTATTTTCGAAAATCCACATCTAACACGATTTTTTTTTTTTTTTTTTTTTTTTTTTTTTTATTAGTACTAAAGCTCAATTGCTTTGTACCTGCGTTGCTCTTGCTGGTTAGTTTATACTGGATCCTTGTAGTAGAATTGCACTTTTTTTCATTTTGTCAGTAAGTTTAGTATCCATACTCTTCTGAAACAAACGACCTTAATTTTATTTCAGTATTACCAGTAAGTAAACTGCTTTCTAGCTCTTTAAGAACTGTTCGTGACGTTTTGGGTCATCCAAAATTTACTGTGATATTTTCTAATATCCCTGTTTTCCATCGGCTAGGTATATTCTAGCAACTGGTAGTGTCTTATATGAGCGACTGCAGTGTGAATATTTTCAAAATTTAGGTTTGTTTTTTACCTATACGCATTCTTTGCAACTGTATTGTAATATTCTCATTCCATAGATTGCCTGGCCCTTGATAACTAGTACATATTGGGTGTAGAGAGAGGCATCTGTACAGCAACGTTCGTATCGCTTGAGTCCCTAACTTGTTCTCCATTACGTTTCTTAAGTCTTGTTTATTCATTTGATTGTACTTTTTTCAAATATCAGTTTTTTTTTTTCTGTAACATGGAAGTGGCAGAATGTTGCCTTTGACCATTGGTATTTCAGCCTGGTAGGTTGCTAAATCCGAGTGAAGTAAAGTGTGAAGAGTGGAAGCCGCATTCCTGTGGCCTGAAGGATTAGATACAAACTTTCCCTTAGAAGTCTTAGAACCGTAACTATAGTCAGGTGGTTTTCGTGTTCGCTTTCGGAGAGCTAACAGGGTCAGACACTTGCCACAACTGCTTTGGTAAAGTTTCTTGCTTGATGGTGGATACTGAATCGTTTTAGTGCAGATTAACTGAGTAACTATATTGTCTGCGCTTGATTTTGCCCACATAAACTAAAGGAGGCTTGGGAGTAAAGTTGAATCTTTCATTTTCTGTACAAAAGTCCTTAAAATCGACACGAATGAGTAGTTTTACTCTTGAGCTTTGGGAAATAAGTTTCGTTAATTCTTAATAAATTTCATACCCCTATGACGGTACTGAATTATAGGGTTTGCACTCTCTAATAAGTGTTTTTGGTAATGCTGTTTTTGTAGGTGACGACCGTCTTAATGCCCAATAGTTCTCTCTAAATTCTGAGTAGGACTTGGAAATCTTTTTAGATTTAAACGAGATTATTACTCCGCAAGAGGACCTATTTGGTTAATATGAGAGCCACAAAATAATTCGGTGGTTGTTTTTATAGTTTTCATAGATGTTTAAGGGATAACTCGATTTCTATATCTGAAAGTGACTAAGAACTTAGAGATTTTTTTAGATCCCATAAAAATTGGTAGGTTTAAATCTTTGCCACTAAAACCTTTATATTTTGTCCAGATTAGATTGAATGCTAAATGAAAGCATGACAGAGTACATTTGGACGATAATAGGAATAAAGTTCCAAAAGTAGTCACTCGGAAATAGTGCTAAAGGTAGTCACTCAGAAAAGCAATAATTCTGTAAATTCTTGAATGGTCAATTTGTCGTGCAAATAAAGTGTCAAGCAGACGTTAATTTTATTCGGAAAGTAATGTGATGTTACTCTTGCATTAATTTTGTTAATTTGTTTTAACAGGTAGTGTCAGAACAGTTGTGCTGGTTGTTGGTACCGAAGTTCTCATCCTGAGACTAAATTTCCACAGTTCTTATGGAAGTTCTCCTATCGGTCCGTGTGGTACTTAAAGAATTCATTTTTTGTTTAACATGTCGATGCCTTGCCTGTTTTTCAAATTACAAAAATTGAGGTTGATAATTGCAAAGCTCGTGGGGAAGCTTTTATTGGCCATGTAATAACCTTTTGGCTTTTTGTAAAGCGTCTCAATGCACTCTAGACATTTCATATTGATTTTTTTTTAGTGCTTGAAGAGGCGACCTTCACGATTGACTTGACTTGTGATGTTATAGTTCTTTGTAAAATGCATTATCCCAGTTCCCTAACACAAACTCCAGCACGAGAATGCCTCCCTATGAGGCCCCTTGTCGGCCTAAATTTAATATTTTAAAATTTGGGTAAAGTTGTTTGTTTGTCAAGGAATCTTGGTAGTATGGTAGTAGTGAAGTTATACTTATCACAGGTTGATTTTTTTAGATAATTCGCTGCATGTTAATTTGTTCGGACTGATGTTTGTACGTCTGTGGCTTTTATTTTTTAATGGAAGACCTAAGGATTTTGGTTGCTCGAATTAAGTATTCCTCCTTTTGAGTTAAATGTGGTTTTTGAGTGTTTAACTTGCATCATGGAAGGTTTAAGTTGTAGCTTCTCGAGATTTGATATTTAAATGGCTTTAGTATCATTAAATATTTAATGTACATCCTAGATCAGTGTTTAGTTTCCTAATACAGCTAACAAGAAAGTGTCGCTTCCGACGAAGTTTCTAGCATACTGCAATGTTCCACCACTCAGTTTAGTCATTATTTTACGGTTTCTTCAGTGGATTGTGGAAGCTGCTTACTAGTTTCACGACCGTCTATGGGTTTGTCAATATTAAGACATAAAATTTTTAAATTAGTTTGAGCGGTAATTGCTACGATGTGGCTGTCTGCAAAATCGACGTTGCGTGAAGTTGACTTACATTGGCTGATCTTTATAACTGAAGATCAGAAGCTGAAATATTCAGAGGACTTCTACAGGTACCCTGTTACACTTTTATTGTGAACATTTAATTTACCATGTCATCGTTCTTTTACGATTTTGCTGAAATAGCTCTTTGGTATTCTCGTAATTTTTGATGAAAATTCCGGTTTTAATATTTGATATTGGCCAGAAGTAAGCAATGCATTCACTTAACAGATCCAGTGAAGTACATCATGAACTAGTGTAATTCTGAATTCTGAAGGAAGAGTCAGCTGAAAGTCCCGACAGTTAATAATAAACTGTTTAAGAATCAGATTTGGTGCTGAAGCTTGAGGGGGAACTTAAGGGTTTTGAGAAACAGACACATGAATGTAGATGTTAAATTATAGCCCATAAAAAAATGTGCTGCGCAATAGCGACAATCAAGGGGACAAACTTAAGTGCGATAGCTCTTAAATACAATATAATTATGGAACGCTCAATGAATTAAAAATAAAGGATGAAAAGGATAGACTGTCAGGGCAAAGGAAGCAAAACAAATACCTTGTTAAGTAGGGTTAACCAGGAAATGAAACTAAAGCGTATGAGCAGCGCTTATATTTAAATTCTGTCGAAAATGGTTCTTTAAACACCACGGGCGGTGAGGTAAAAGCATATTTTAATTTTTACTGAATTATTGAGTTATTGCTAATGGTGAATTTATTTGGTAAATTTTGTACTTTTACAGATTTCGCCGATCAGGAGTACCACACTATCTATGGAACAGCCTCTTTAAACATTTTTCGACGGCGCCAAGGGTTGTTTATGAAGACTGCAAAGCTTCGTTCTTGAAGTAAGGGGTTGAAAAGAAACCTAATATTGAATACTAGTTGAGTAGATAATACATTAAAAATTTTACTTTATCGTATCCTGTTTTGGTGATGGGTTCTGTATAAATCAGACATAACTAAAATTGACCTGCTTGCCAAAAATTTTCACTTAACCCCTTTGACTAGCAAATGATGGTAATGACGTGACGAAAACTAGTGGTTTTTCCAATCAACTTTTAGTCTGGAAAATCTGAAATGGTTACTAATTTAAACTTTTAAGCTAGATTTAAAATCCCAAAAGACTGTGAAATGGCTAAGATCTTAGTGGGAATTTCCTTGACGTAAAAATTTTGAATTTTTCCTTTAATTGTACTAAGGGATAAACTGACAATGTTAGACATGTTTAGTGATTACTGTGACCATAATCTCAGTTCAGCATGATTTGATTTCAGCCATTTGCATTTAAAAAAAATAAATAAAATAAAATCTGGAGTCCAAGTAAATAGCACTTATGTGACAATGTAACTTACTGGTAGGTAGTTACATTACTTGCCTTTGAGTGAACACAGAAAGGTTGGCAGTGGTGTAATGGAACATTGAAATGGAAGCTGCAAGTCTGATTAAATGTCACTTGAGAACTGACTATCAATAGTATTGCAAGAGTTTATAGAAAAGTAAATACTGAAAACTTAACGAGGTAATGTAAACGTTGAACGTGGAACTCCAAATAAGTCCTGATAACCTGACGCACTGAAATGATCAACTTAAACTCAATATGGAAGTGGAAGTTGAATGAATATAAAAAAAAATCAGTGCTTACATTGAAAAATGACGCTCTTGCTCGCGTAAGAAATCAGGTTTTAGGACTTGCCCTGTAGTAGTTTTAATAAAATTCTTCTTGAGCCTTTTCTCCAGCAAAAGAATTATAATTAACAATATAATCCATCATAGCAGACCAGTCTTAGACTTCAGTGTCCATGCAAGAAACTTGCTGAGCATGAATTTTCCGTAACCAAAAGGGAATATCACAAGACAACCATGGCACTGATTAAGACACTCCTGTAGAGCAGTTGTAGGCTACTTGACCTTTACTGTACTTTCATTTTGACGTAATGGTCTTAGTTTACTTAGGCTTTACAATTTTATAAAGTTTAGTTGGAGCTATATTTTAAGATTGCTTGACAAGTTACTTGTCGTAATTTCAACTAGTTCTGCCTGTGTGCATAATCATGACATAGTTAAGTAAAGCTGAACACTTTGTTAACTTTGTCGGTATCAGTCGAGGTCAGCAGTAGAAATTTTTTTTTGAGGGGAAATTGCTTTGGGCAGTGATTAAGATCAGTTAAACCTTTTTTCATATAATGCTAACTGATCCAGAACATAGCTAAACCCTCCATACTTTTGAAATCCTGGATGTCCAAGTCCACTAAAGAATTCCAAGATACTAAATTTTCTCACGGTTTGCATTCCCCACTAAGAAAATCTGTTGCTTGCTAAAATTTCTCGTACTGAGCAACTTTCAAGTGCAAGTTGTAGTTCATCGGAAGTTTGACAAAACCAACGTTCGGTTATCTTTTTTTTCTAAAACAATGATCAAAACACACGTACTCCTTGTGGGAATCGATTTACTTCTGATTTTTGTCCTGAGTTTGATGCACTCTAAAGCATAAAATGTCCAGTTTTGAAGCATGACAATAAATCTGGAACTTGGGTGGGTCGAAGTTTTTCAATTAGACTTTATGAAACTGAAATGCCTATAACTAATAAAACATATTAGCTACTTGGAAATAACTCTTGACAGGGCTCTCAGAATGGGGTTCGCTGATCCTCCTTAGTTTAACTTACACTGAAGGGATAATTGAAACAATACTAAAAGTTATTTTGTTGCAGATCAGCCATCGTTGACAAGATGAGTCTAGATTCAACCGCATTTCAAGACCAGGGAAAATTAACTCTTCAAAACCTCAGAAGTGCCGCCTTGCAGCTCATTCAGGCTTTGCACCATCGCGACTCAATATTTTGCACCCGCGAGCTGACTCAACCGTCCTGCGCACTCAGTCTAGTCATGTAGAAGAATGTCGGTCGAAGAGAAATTTATCGAAGTGGAACTTTTCATGGATCTATTAGAAGAATGAATGTTATATAAAAATTAGAGCAAGGTTCCAGAAAGAATGAAAATTGTTCTTTAATGTATATGAATCTACTATTTATCAGTATCAGTAACATTTAACAAGATTTGGTCTTCACCAGTTTGTTTTTGAATATTTAATATCAGTAACATTTAGCAATTTATTTATCAATTTAATATTTACGAATTTGATTTAAAGCCATCAGTACGATGCTAAGGTAAAGCAACATTCAATATTCAGCAATTTATATTTATCAATTCAGTATTTACGAATTTGATTTAAAACCATCAATACAATCCTAAGGTACAGCAACATTTACCATCACTTTAAATATATTCACTCAGATGCTGTAACTACAGTCTATCCTTAACAAAAGCTCTGATATTCAGGACCACAGCACACATCAGGTCATCCGTTCAAAAAGCTCTGATATCAGTCAGTCGTGTTTGTGCTTTTGTAACAAAACTAATGGCAGCACATGCGATGGTAAATTTAGTGTTGGTGTCGGCTAGGATAGTGGTGCTGGCGTTTGTTCTACATGTAGTGTTGGTGACTGCTAGGCTGTTGGGTATAGCTAGAATGTTGAATTTGTGCTGGTGTTTGTGTTGTATGTAGTGTTTGTGACTGCTAGGCTGTTGGGTACAGCTAGAATGTTGAATTTGTGCTGGCGTTTGTGCTGCATGTAGTGTTTGTGACTGCTAGGCTGTTGGGAATAGCTAGAATGTTGAATTTGTGCTGGCGTTTGTGCTGCATGTAGTGTTGATGACTGCTAGGCTGTTGGGTATAGCTAGAATGTTGAATTTGTGCTGGTGTTTGTGCAGTTGTAATGTTTGTGACTGCTAGGCTGTTGGGTATAGCTAGAATGTTGAATTTGTGCTGGTGTTTATGTTGCATGTAGTGTTGATGACTGCTAGAATGTTGAATTTGTGCTGAAATGTGTTGAAACTGCTCTGTTTGGTATAGCTAGAATGTTGAATTTGTGTTTTAAGACTTCTTCATGAGGCAGTTGGTGTTGGCAAATGTTGAATTTTTGCATTGAATGTTTGTGTAATAGAGAATCAATAAATGTATATATCCTAATAAAACAAAGATGTCAGAATGTTGAATTTCAAAGTTTAAAAATATTTTTGGTTAGAGCAGTAATCTAATGTTGGGTAGTAATCTATAATTAAACTGGAAAGTTTTGCTAAAACCACATCAAAGGTGTGAAGGGAATCTAAAAATTTTGTGAAGAGACTAGTCTTTTGCATTGAATGTTGGTTCCCATCTAACATCACTGAGAATCAATAAATTGTCGAAGGTTTAACCAAATATATCAAATATAATTAAAACAAAAACCTTTGTCTAGATTCTATGAGAAATTTGATAAAAGTTTTGGAAAAATTTTGTCGATTCTTTCATGTGTTGAATTTTGAGCAGTGTTTTACCTGTGCTATTTAATCAGAACATAAAAACTAAATTTGCTAAACTGCTAAATGTTACTTTGGCCGTTCAAAAATTACCACATCAAAGGTGTGAAGGGATTCTAAAGTTTGTGAAGAGACTAGTCTCTTAAGTGTAAAATGTTATATTCCCATCTGTAAGATATCACTGAAGTTATATAAAATTGTCGAATGTTTAACCAAGTATACAAATATAATTACTAAATTTACTAATAAACCTTTGAACCCCGACTAGATTCTATGAATGCAAACTTCTGATAACACAAGTATTTGGAAAGAAATTTTGTCCGAGGTTCTTTCATGTGTTGAATTTTGAGGGTGTGTTTACCTGTGCTGTGCTTGTACACACCTTATAATCAGCCGAACTATAAAAAACTAAGATATTGCTAAATACTGCTAAATGTTACTTAAGGGGCCGTTCAAAAATTACTTAACGCCTTAGGGCGGGGAGGGGTTATTGTGATGTGTTATGAGTGACACTGGGGGGAAGGGGGTGCAGCCATAATTTCCTCATTTTCAGATTTTTCCATTTCTTTTGAAAAGATGCAAATGTAGAAGGGCTAAAGAGACATAGTAAAGATTCTGCAATAGACTTTTATTATATTTCAGTAATGATGAGAACATGGCATTTAATTTTTGCATAATTGTTTAAAAAATATTACAAACTCGACCCATTTGTACTTAACATTTTCAACTATACGTATTACGAGACAGAATATCACTAACTCGTCCCTTTTCTGAGCTCCGACATTCTCTATTTTATGCACAAATGACATCGATAAATATCACCTTAATCCCCTTCTAATTATGACGTAAGAACATTTTCATTTTAAATGTATGATTCTTTAATATCATACCATAAAGGTATTAAGAAAAACCTGAAGGTAATAATTTCTAGGTGTTAAGCTAAACTTTAATATATTATTGTAACTAAAAAGAAACATACTAATTCAGGGTGGGGTTAAGATGATACACAATTTTCTGGGGGCGGGGTCTGGACATGTTTTGAGGCGTGACAAGGTCTGGTCAAAAATTACCATAAGTGTTACGTAATTTTTGAACGGCGCCTAAATAAGATTGATTGGTTTTACAATAGGTGATTATATTTTGTTGTACTGGTTTCAAATAGGCAATTATGTAAAAAAAAAAAGTGTCCTTCCCCTCAATTTGTTGGTAGAAAAGTGAAGCGTTGGCTGAAGATTTCGCAATTGATTGTTTTTGCTATTTCAAGGTTATTTTTCTGTAATTTCGATGATTTAAAATTAGATTGACTTAAAAGGTCAATCTGTCCATGCTTTGAGAAAGCATATCACTTATAAGAGGAGAGAAATTTAAACTCGTGTAATTAGCGTTCATGCCAATTTTTGGAACCATCGTAATGGACTAAGTGTAAACCTGACAACTGTGGGACATCCCCTTCCCACCAGATGCATGGTGCTATGACTTCACATGTGTGACATCAAATATTTTCTTTAGTTTGGGCGCTCTCTTCTTGCCTTGTGCTTTCTCTTATCTTTCCTCCTCCTCTTTTCCTTCCTCTCTTCCTCCTCCTCTTTTCCTTCCTCTCTCCTCTCTTCCTCCTTTTCATCTCCTACACCTCTACTTGTCTTCTCACCTCCCTTCTTTTCTCTTGCACCTCTCTCCTCTCTGCGCTTAAATTTCTCTTCTACCTTCTCTCATCAAACTTCTATTAGTTTCTCCCCCCTCTCTCATTTTACTCTTATCACCTCTCCTCCACCCTCACAACCAATTCCTCCCTCAAGTCTTAAGCTAGATTAGCAAAAGAAAATTCTACCCATATTTTGCTTGCCCTATGTATTTTGTTTTGTGCCTGAAAAGCATTCTCTTTTGAGCAATACTATTGCGTTACACTCCTTTGGATACGCATTGTGACGTTTGCAATCATATTTTCAAGGCAGTTTAGATGAAACATTCACGAAAGGTTCCATAATGTCAGATTAGCGGTATGCCACCCTTCCCTGCATTTCAAGCAAGAGACTGTAATCCTTCGATTGCATGGTTTATTGGCTTTAATCTTCATCTAGAAATACTTCGAATTTTAATCTTGTTTTCCTGTCTGACATAGTTCTTGCACCTTCAAAAAGTGACATATCGCTGTCCCACTGTTTGCTACATGGAGCCTGGTCTATTATGGGTACTTGTAAATGTTCAAGTTGCAATAATCAAAAGTTCAAATTCTTGTGAAACTAATTTGTTTGATACTGGATTACTTAACTTATTAAATATCCTTATTAGTGATTCCTCTCTCTCCTCCTACCTACTGTTAAATATTAAGCCAAGAACACAAAAAACGCAACATTTGTACAGTGAATGTTCTGATACGAAATTGCTCATGAAGGCTGAAATACCTAGCTATTTGAACTAAGATTTCCTTCCAGATATTCAAAGTTCTGTATTTATATTACATTTAAATGTATGTTTCAATTGTTAATCAACATGGTCTTAGGCAAGATTCTCTTTCTCATGCTTGCTTTCTATACGAGAAGGTTTGTGATTAATATCTAAAATGTCCTTTCTAAAATGTGATGTTCCCTTATTCGTCCGCATATTCATATTCAACCAAAATCTCCTGACAAATGTTCTCTTGTATTTAGCACCGCTTAACTCCTAAGAATGTATTGAATTTCGTTTGAAATGAAGAATATTGAATAAATTCATTGGAATTTGACAACTCTCACATTACGCCTAATGACTGATTATTAATTTTAATCAATTTTTTGGTGAGGTAAAACCTTTATTTCCAACAGTATTTCGTAATTTGCAACAGGAAGTGGATTATGCAATTTGGAGATCTCTTCACTTAACATTTTTGTTTACATCTTTAATTAATACATTCCTTTACACATTACCTCAGTGCCAAAGCCATGTTGGTTTCCTTCGTTTTAGTATTCATTTATAACCAATTTCATTTGAAAGGTGACCATTTAAATTTAACAACCATCTTGTTTCTTCAATACCGTGGTGCTTAGTCTGAATGCATATTTCATCCCCAGTCCACTAAAACAGATTTCAGAAAATCTCTTGAACTAACACTAAACTGCAAATATTGAATGCTTTACGATGCTGATTTTCGTAGGGTTATAAGAGATTTAGTCCCTGGCAGTGCATACGGTCCAAAGTTAAAACCACTGTCTTAATATTTTCCCGTTTTCATTTTCCTTTCTGTATTAAGGGCACCATACATAACATCTCAATGTTTTGGTTTATTACGTTATTTTAATGTTAATGACTTTGACTTTTTAATTTTAACTGGAAACAGAATAAAACTTGTAATTTTTAAAGTGGAATAATTTTATCCCACCGTGCAACATGAGCAATTTCTTAACTTGGACATTCAAAGACACCAGCAAATGAGGCAATGTTCCCTCAGGTTTATAACTAAGGGATGAGTGCTCTTTAATTTCTTAGGAAGTAGTTCTAGACTACTTCCAGTGTACTATTTAATTTAGCAAGAATCGAGTGACACTGTTGCTACATGCATATAAAAACTAATGGGTTACTTTGTTTTTCCAGCTAAATGTAGAACTGCTGCATTTTCTTTCATGGGTGATGGAGAATAATTGCATTTCATAAGACTTTTCCTTGTTAGCAACATTTTTAATCTTTTTCCTGTCATGTATATGAAGCATTTAATATCAGACACAATTCCAATGAGTTAAATTTCTAGTAGTGTAAAATATAACCATTGTATAAAATGTTTAAGCAAGTTTTAGCTGGTTTGAAAAAACTATGCTAGTTAATCAATGAATGGTGCTGCACATCATAAGCAATGTTTAAAAGTTGTATCCTGTTACATATATACAAATCTGCAAAATGGAGCATATGAAAATCATATTGCCAAATGAATTTGGTGCTTTTAAAATTGAATTTTACACAATGCAAAGGAGAACCACCAGATACTGAATAACTGGTGGTTTTGTTACATTATGCTTAAAATTAAAAAAACACCATATGCATTTTGTGCCAATTTTCCATATGCTCCATTTTAGCAGATTTTATGACAGTATTAAACATTTACATGTTGCATGATGCAATGATTGTAAGCTATTTCCAACTGGTAAAAATAATTTTCAAATAACATGTTGAATTTGTTCAATACCTGTTTGTTTGCATGATGAAATAAATGCAAAATACAACAAAATACTTGCCAAGGAATTTAATAAAATGGAGGCTTTAAAACATGCTTTTATTTTTTCAAGAAAGAGTATAACACTTCAATGGCTATTTTTTTTTTTTTTTTATCAAAACAATTTTAGTGTCCCCCTTCAAATAAAACCTTAGAAACTTGTGTTACACAAATGGAGCATCCTGGCAGAAAGTTCATAAATGACCTTCCCTGAAAGTGTGGTGTTGTGATTCTTCTCTTATGGAGATAGGTTATTAAAAAATTTGTTCCTGGATATCATCTTTTAAAATGTGTTGATTTTGCAACTGCTCCAATTTCCATAGCAAACACTAACTGAAATGGTATCTAAAATAACTGTATAACAAATAGTTGGTTATAGCATGACAAGTGCTGTTTTAAGCTTTAATAAAGATAAAATGAGCTTTTTTTGAAACAGTAAATTTCAAAGAAATTTCTAAAATGTCATGAACCAAAGATAATCTTGGACACTGAAAAACTGAGACACCTTCTGAGTTCCAACATTAACTTAAAAAAGACAGTTTCTTTGCTTCATCAAAAAAGAGCCATTTTAATCAAAAAGACTATTCAATCAAACTCCCCTTCACAAATGTTTAATTGGCCTTTTGATGATGAATCATTAAATGGATCATAAGCATACTGAAGATACTGTTTATACATATAACTTTAACTAGATTTGGAAAGGCCTTTAAATAAGCAGTTTTGGATAAATACTTAACAATGCAATATTTAAACCAGTCCATTGCCTTGGCACAAGAATACACCTTATTGCTTGAGTAACGTTCTGACTATAAAGATGTCATAATTCACTAAAATACAAATTATATTAAACCTGTCCTTCAATGACCAAAACACATTGTATTTACAACCAGAAAATAGTTATGACCATGATATTTCCCATTCTCCAAGCAAAGTGGCCCAGTGTTCAAAAATTTCAATAAGAAAACAGTTGGTCACTGGGTTAACCTGTACAAACCAGCTGATTAACAAAAATATGGTGAAATGAATAAAGATTCTTCTTAATGGAATAATTACTATGGTTATAGCACCATAATGAGCAAGTTCAGTTACTCCAGTTTGCTATTCAAGTACCTGGGGTAAAATCATTATTTGAAAAACAGTAAAATAGATATTATAATAGAAAAAGTTGGTAATATCAATAAGTAATACTCTATTCAGACACTCCTGTCACCACCTAACTGCATTAATGGCTCAACGAGAAGCATAACCAGTACGAAAATGCTTGCTGAATAGTCAGTGTTTATTTTGACAATCAATTTGGATAAAGAAATTTCAGTGACTGTCTCAGAACCAAAGATTTCAATCTTAGACATCTAAAAATGAGACACCTTCTAGAGTTCCAAAACAAAAAGCCAGTAGTTCTTAATAGATTATTAAACCCTGGCACTAACGATACTGTCAAAAATTTCAATTTTTTTACATTACAACTTAATCAAACAAATGCCCTCATAATTACAAAATCTTTTAAATCAACAATGTCAAGAAATGAGCAAAAAAACTCATCTCTGATCCAAACTTTTCTCAGTTCTGAACTAACTGCATCAAAATACTGCTCAATAAAAATAAAAAGTCAACAACTGAATCAGGCAAAAACTGAATGCAAATGCAATAAAAATACAAATAAATCAACAGACAATAAATCTGCCAAAAATCAAGGAGTAAATTCAATCGCATAACACACCTCACAGAGACATTCCCAACTTCCCTTGTCGACAGAACCATTGAAAATCTACCTGCTCAACATTCCATAAAAGGCTGAGATCTTCATAAAAGTACTGTATATGATGTACCAGTTATCTACATAAGGAGAAAACATGCCAAAGTTAAAATGCAATGATCCCAGACACTTAAAAAGGGAAAATTAACTGGCTTAAACTTCAAAACCAATGCTAACAAAACCAAAGTAGAGGCACTCAAATACAGCTGTCTATCAAATAACATCCAACTTTAGAAATCTCTCAAAGAATGGATCAAAAACTGTGCCAACTCTGGAGTGACAATAGGCTGAACTCTAACACCAAATAAAAAAAATAAAAATAAAGAACAAATAAGATGATTTGCTACCCTTCATGGCATTACAATATGTACTTCAACAGGGAATCTATTTGTCATCTACATACAGACATACTGTAAGTACAAACAGCAAGGTCTCAAATTTAAAAGTTCATATCTTAAATCTAACCACAAGACACAAAGGTTCCATGCAATCATTATAAAAATGGCATTAATAACAACCATTCCAGCACTCAGCTGTGTCTGTTATGGGGAACAATTCGCCTTGGCAGTTAACTATTCCAGTCTCGAAATTCAAGAGGACATTAGTCCCACAAATGTGAAGAGCATATAAAATTATCAATGAAATCAACTGATCAAAACATTCCTGCAGCAACTGCAGCTTTTTTTTAAACCTTTTTCTGCAAAGCCAGTTGGAGATTGTGGGACAGTGTCTCCAACCTGTAAATGGTACTTGCAATAATTGCTAGAGCAATATAAGGCTCATTTAACAACATCCAGCAAACTAGAGAAAACAATCCATAGAGATTCAAAAAGAAATTTTATAATACTCACAACAACCCAAGCTAAACACAATAGACAATCAATAACAAGTAAACAAGTCCAGGTCTCTGCACACCACAACATAATAAAAAAATTAACAAAAGTTTTCCCAACTACACTGTGGAAGACTGACTATGCACAGAGATCAACCTCACCCCACCTAACAGATGGTAGTCATATGTTTATTTCTGAGCAAAATCTTTCCATATCATACACTCAGATCTTGTACCAACAAGCATGATAATCTGATTCCTCTTGAAGTTCATGCCTACCATAAGTTCTTTACCTTGATACATTAGTTCCTTCAGATGTAGCAGAGAAAACATTATCATCAGGCTACCACTTGATCAAAATGTACCTAAAGTAAACTTTACTTGTTACTTTTTTACTTTAGATGCATTTAGAGGGTGTCAAATAGCACTCTACTCAGCAAACCAAACTTACAGTGACTGTGAGGGCAATGGAAAATCCATGCCAGAATATCTGAAGAAACAAAAATCCCCACCAATTCAAAAGGAGAGGTAATAACAATCATCACAACAGAACCTAAAGACAACAATCAATTAATACCATCCAAACAAGGAGGTACTTTTGCATCCCAAAACAGTTGGAATATTGATTTCTATAGATATCAAGCTGCATAAGAATCATGAGAAACAATCAAGTTGACCTGCTGGCCAAACACTGACTGAACTATGTAGCAATAAAAGTCCTCATATAACATCAAAATAAACAAAGGGCTTAAAATCACAGCTGACAACACCTAAGTGCAACCCCAGTGGCTCTGACAGATGTCAAGATCTCCAAAATGTTATAAAGAGGCCAAAACCTTCAACTACTTCCCCTCACCAAGGACAAGAAAACTTATAAGAATTAAAGCAGCCCATAGGCTATGACTGGACTTTTTAAAATTGAGAATACTAAACTGACACCAAGAAGCCTGAAACACCATCAACAAACTAATGAAGACCTTATCATAGGCATCAACTTCTTCAGTGGTTCCGAGTTCTCTATCAGCTGCTTTGACCAAACATGAACAATGCTTCATCTTAAATCTAGACACATCCACTATTCCATCTTATTTTCTTATACTATCACAATAAAAAACCCCAACAGAAAAACCCGGCAGTGGCTCTTACAGATGTCAAGATCTCCAAAATGTTATAAAGAGGCCAAAAACCTTCAACTACTTCCCCTCACCAAGGACAAGAAAACTTAGCAGAATTAAAGCAGCCCATAGGCTATGACTGGACTCTTTAAAATTGAGAATACTAAACTGACACCAAGAAGCCTGAAACACCATCAACAAACCAATGAAGACCTTATCATAGGCATTAACTTCTTCAGTGGTTCCGAGTTCTCTATCAGCAGCTTTGACCAAACATGAACAACACTTCATCTTAAATTTAGACACATCCACTATTCCATCCTATTTTCTTATACTATCACAATAAAAACCCTCAACAGAATGGACCGAGGAATGCAAAAACTTCCTTAGAAATTCCTGCCAAAATTTTCTTTAACATTCTTCTCTCTCCTTATTAGTTCCATAATACTAAACAAAGACTACACTTATCATCTTTTCTTAACGCTTCCGCTTATCACTAAAATGTCTAAATAGAGAGCTTATCTCTCATATCCTTTACTATTCAAATAACTCAAAATCATTCTAAGCTTTTCTAACTAGTTTTCTGAATCTAAGCTGTAGGTAAAGTAATGTCCATAACCCATGCACAGAACAATCAGCACATATGGCTTACTTCCATAAAAAAAAATCTGTGCTGAAATAGATCAGATTAATTCAAAGACTGCAACAACAGCCTCAAAAACTAAAGTAACCTTAAACCTCACATCATGAAAACCAAAGTAAGTCACTCAAATACAACTGTCCATCAAACAATACCAACCTTTGAGACCCCTCCTGGAATGGATAGAAAACTACATACTTTGGAGTGACATTAAGCTCAATTTAACACCAAACAAATTGTCATAAGTATAAAAAACCACCAGAGTAACTGGTTTTCACTGTTTTAATCTACGAGAAACACTTGCCGTATGCTTGCAGACATACTGCATTGTCACCAATTTAAACATATCTCTGATCTCAAAAAGCCTCACCAGCATACATAAAGCACACAGTGCAAAAAAGGCTTTGAGGACAACCATTCAATTACAAGAGAGGACAATGTATCAACTAGGGGCATTGACTAATGCCACACCATTGGATTCATCCAACAAAAACACTAAACATTGAGCTTCCAAACTGTCCATAGTCATTCATAAACCAACCATGATTTTAAATCTCAAGGAAAGTATACAAAATCAAAGTCATAAGTAAAGTCATTAGTATATATCATGCAGCTTTAAATATGAAGAATAACTGAAGTCTATTTTGAAGGCAATACTGCAAATGGCCATCAACCTTAACTACATGATGGGATAAGTTTTGTCAGTGCTTAAACCATTTGCAAGATGGACTGAAATTCAAAACAGATTCCTTATCCTAACTGACAATGCTTAGAATTATCCTAAGTCAAAGAGTGACTGGTTTTAGAAAACTGAGGTAATGATCCCGCCTTTAGACTAAGGGGTCATTATTAGGTTTAAAGTCTACTACCACAGTATAGTATATAATGAAGAGCCTGCAAGACAACAATATAGAACAAGGCATCACACTATGGCTAAATCTGAACTGAATGAAGCTAAAACTAATAGCTACCAACAAGCACTCTAACCTGAACTGAATGAAGCTAAAACTAATGGTTACCCACAAACACTCACTCTATCTTATTATTCAGCAAATTTTTACTACAAAACAGTATTCAAGTGACCTAAATAAATATCCCTGACTGACTGCCAATACAGTAGTTTAGTGTAAACATCAGGTTACCCAGGAATAAATTGCACTGTCAAATACTTAAATACTTTCCATTGGTCTCTTCTTACCTAGTTGTTCATCTTCATTACCTTTCTCTTATTTTCACCCCTGGAAATGAGTCCTGTTAGGCTACAAATAGCTAAGTGTTGCAGAGGAATCTCAAGATTCACATTACAGAAGTGAGGTTACTATACTCCTCTAAAGAAAATATGGAACCACATTTTCCTTCTGTGTATAATCCTGGTACATTGAAAGGACAATGTACTGTTGACATGACTGTAAGTACAGTATCCTTGACAGCATATTGACAAAACTTTTAAATACTTAATTTCCTTGAGCACCTAACTCTAATTAGAAAATATCTGTCAATGTTAACAAATGATCAAAACAAAACCACATATCATATAAGGAGAGCAATAAAAGCCCATATTCCAAAAAAAAGTTATAATAACATGGGTACTGCATTTCCTTTCAACTAACCATTGACATGACTCCGAATCAGACCAGGTAACTAGAATCAATAATCCAAAATAAGCATGTACTGCATATGAGAAGACCAATGGTAAAAACAGAGACCACTTCTTATTAGAGGTAAAAAATAGCTTAAAAGTCAACGTTGTAAAACTTACAACCATAGATTCCATGAGTTTACTACAACAACAATAAATATTTCTGGCTGAAAAATATTCTTATTTAAGAAAGATCATCTACTCTTATTACCAATACCAACAAAAATAATTCCACATCAACAGAAATAGCTTGATACACATTGGAGGGGGCAAAAGTCTTTTGTTATACATCATATACTGTACAACTATTCATGACACACTAATTTTTGGTCATTCCTACACGACAAAACAAGTTCATTTCCAATGGCACACTAAGTTATCTTTGCTATTTGCTTCCTCTTTTGTTACAGAGTTGCAGGAAAAAACAATACATGTACTGTATAGACATTTTAAGAAAATGAAAGGCTTCTACATCATTTGCAAATACACTAAACGATATGACTGTTTGCAATCAACTTTTCTTTATTCACTTGCACACATTATTGAAGCATATAATGCATGAAAACATTGGAGATACATAAAGTACTACTGGTTTCCTTTCTAGAAAAGGTTTTAAAACCTATACATACAAGCAGATGTACATTCTTACTTAACAAATGCTTAACAGATGTAATATAATAAGTACACTTCATGCTAATGTATACATAAACACAGATTAAACAGACACAAAAGACTTCCTATTCAGTTCAAATTTCAAAATATGAGCCTGCATGAAAAATCGGGAGATATTTTCTAGGTTATTAATCCCTTCAGTCATAAACATATTTTCTAGGCTATGATGGCCATATTTAAAGTAGATACGGATTTTGGGAAATAACAGTAGACATCTTTAGAATGATGGATATTCTGTTTATCAAAGCTTTCTTTTTACTCTTAAGAGCACCATGTGAGATCTATAGCTCATTCTCTTGCTTTTTGAAGATTACATTTGCATATCCAAAGGCCTTAACATTTAGGTTATGTAATGCATTATGGGCATTAGTAAACAAAAGCAAACTAAGCTGCCTGACCAAAATACTTTATAAAAAGAAATCTTCCAAATCTATTTGGAAGTTATGTGACACGCATGATACAAACAGTACTTCCCAATACTCTTGTGTCTCCCATAATGATATTCAGGGACAACCTGATCAACAAGAATTATTCAAAAAGAATAATAAAATTGCACAGTCAAAAGATGGTCTTGGACCACTAAAAGATTTAAGAAACCTCACTCAACTTGTTATTCCATCAACCGTAATTGGACAAATCAACTTACTCACAATTAGGTAAGTAGAAACAGAAATAAGCTACATTTGAAATTCACAATTTTCCTCAAGTCACACATGTTCAAGTTTACCATTGACTCTGAGACATTTCCAATACATATGAGAATTTGGGTTCAGCCAGATAATGCACTCTACCAGTAAACTAACACTTCATCAGTACGGTCTTAAGCTATAATCATCTTAAGATTAAGTTACTTTAGCTAGTTTGCTTACTTATTCCATTTAGAATTAACCAACTGCAAGTTGTCCATGCAACAAATTTCTTCTAGTGACAAATAACACAGAGCTGCCATATAGTACTAATCATCTCCATTAAGAGAAGTATACACAACAGCATACCTGGCATGGGAGTAGTTCAAGTATCATTTGTGACTTGTGTAAGGCATCTGGTAGCAGGACAGCAAGAGAGGTCCACTGGCACAGCAAGCAATTCAGTACTATCCTAAGGCCAGTTACAAAACAATTACACATCAAACCTGGAAGAGAACTTTAGCTGTAGGTTCAAAACAACAATTATAAAGGTTACAATATGAATTTCCTCATGACATAAGCCTAGAACCATGTTTAACCCACAAGAATGATAAATTATCAAATTATTTATCATGTCTCACAATCTGGTCTTTTAAAATGTTATGAAACTAATATAACTAATACTCTACTTTCAAAGTTATTTTTTTTTTTACAAACCATTATGCTACTTCAGCTAAAAAAATATCACCCTGTCAACCTGTTTAACCAATCTTAACTGTTTGAAGATTTCTACCTCATAAGCTGAATACTGGGTAAAACATCTGTATTGCTTCCTAGACTTTTCTTACACTGAAACCAAATTCTTTCTATCAAAAAACTTTTTCCTTTATCTGCACCTTGCAGAATCAAGAGCAAACAGCACCAAAAATGTAAATTACATCTAGCAATTCATTCACTTTAGACATTTCACACTGCCTAAAAGCACTAGAGCTTTAGAATGATCTAATTAGGAAAGAAAATTTATGATGATTCTAATTCCTTGCTTTCTCTGTGGATATGATTTGTAATACATTATACAAATGCACAGAGGTTAACTTAAGAGGCAAATTTCTCCACCTAACATCATTATTGCTACATTTCATTACCATTAAACTTATGTCAATATAAATACAAAAGCAACAAAACATGGCATGTCCAGAATAGTTTCTTCTTAAATGACCGGTCAAAACTACAGCACCAGAAGTTTGAAGTTTAAGAAGTTAGACAATTAAATATCACATGGAAAAGGGAAAATGTAGCCCGAAGTGAAGGGCCCTACAGTAACCTCACTGTACTGATCAAAACTAATAAGATAGGAACATACTGGTGGCATGAATTCTTATTTAATTAAAGCTGGAAATGGAAAAAGGGGTCACAAACAAGTCCAAACTTATGTCAAAAGATCACAACTAAGTTTCTATGCAATGAAAATGTTCTCTTTTACAATCACCTAATTACTGAGCATACACCTGTATAATAACTTTACATATGTATAAAACATAAAATAATTTAAAAACTGTATACCATACAACAGAATTGGCCAAAGTGAATGACTCCAAGAGGATTTTACAAATAATAATTCTATACAGTCAGTTACATTCAGATAGTTTGTAAGCAATCTCAGTTAAACAACTATACTGTAATAAACTATCCTACATTAAAATTTACAAAGAAACTCTTACTGAATATTAACATAAAATGAAAAGTTCAGGAACAAAACTGAAAATACTGCAAATTTTTAACAATCTGTAAACCTACTGATCTGCAGGAGCCTGAATCCCTTTCTCTTGATAAAAAGCTAAGCATACATTAAAAAAAAAAAAAAAAAAAAAAACTCAAGGAAAAGAAACATTTAAAAGTGGTTTTCAAAAAATACAAAGTCACCTGCCATGAAACCACTGAAATTTCTCATATACATACTCTATGCTTAAAATTTTTGCTGAAAATTCAACAATGGTTTTGACAAAGTGAATCTGAATTTCTGGGTTTAAACTAGTGAAACGGCAGTTAGAAAAACTTCAAACTTTAAAGACCTCATATGTTGGGAGGAAAAACCTGACTTGGCAGCCTATAGATTACTGTCTTTATCTGGTATGTTGACCACAATAAGATTTTGAAATTAGAGTGGTTGGAAGAAAAGCACTGAGTGTGAAAAGATATCCATACCCATCTAGCTAGCTTTTACAATTAGCTTAATATTGACTGATTCCTCAATTTTTTGGTATGACTCTTGGACTGTATTAGAACATGAAAGTTTCCTACTGCTTAGAACTTGCTGAGGACATAAATGAACCATAAGACCTCACAATGACTGTATTCTTTGTGCAAGGTAAAGTGCAGACTGCTAAGCTGGCGTAAAAAAATTCAGGAACTGGTGGGGGGGGGTTAATGATGATACAACACTAATCACCCTAATAACACAAGATATACTGAAAAGGCATCTCTTAGTATCATGATTCTGAACTAGATACATATATGTTATGATTGAGTAATGGTGCCATATATTCATGAATACTTCCTAAAACCAAAGGGTTGCAACTCTTAGTTCACTGTTCTCTAGTAGATTAAAGAAAGTTTGTAGTACTAGGACTGGAAATAGTAAGGTCCCTACTTCCAATTTTCTGACAAAAATGATACAGTAATAAGAACAATATAAAATCTGCTATGATATTTTTGTTACAATGAGATGCATGCATGTTTCATCACAGTCTGAAGCAAAAACTGAAGCTTACGCAGTTCAACATCCAAATACTATAGATAACTCTTGAGCAATTTTATGAATTGCAAACAACATAATTCTTTATAAGAAACAAAAATACAACAAATTCATCAAAGGAGCTTGCAGTCATTGCAATAAGTATAATTGTCCAGTTGAAATTGGAAGTTTGGCCACTACTGCAATGTAGTGCACTAATGAATAACAACAAGATTATTAACAGGCAGAGCCCATTCATGTTATCATAAGTAATCGTAAATTTATTTTACTTTTTATCAAAAACTAACCATAGCAGTTCCTCTACAAGATCTGAACAGTGATCTCATTACGTAGAGGACATAATGGTTAAGAGGATATCCAAATAATTCATGAACAGAGCCTTACATTAACAAGCAGTAATACTAAACTTACAACTAAGACTTCATCATATAAACTGATCATCTTTAGTTCAAAACTGAGAAAACTTGAAAATTCAAAAATGAAATTTGTAGCAAATGATAGATTATTTTCTTCCTTTTGCTAGATACACAATATTGAACACATTCTGACTATTAATAAACCACCTAAAAGACCTAAACTTATAATCAGTTGCAGTAAACAAAGTACAGAGTACCAGGAAGCCTTTGCTTGGAAGCTGCAAAATCTACTTTGTATCATAGCAAACCCAAGCCACAATTATTGCAAGCTTTTTGTGGCAAATGTACCTAATTTCTAATGGTAAATTAAGAAACTTATATGGATAAAAAAAAGTGCGCATTTTACACCTGTACACTCTGTACAAGATCTTTCCTTTTGTTTATTCATGGCAATTGCAAAAAGAAAAATTTGTATTCACATGAACTGAGAAGTATAAAGCTTTAACTATTTACCTATTCAGCATTAGCTACCTGCCAAATGATGCAATAAGAGGAAATATAATGAAACAACTTTAAACTGCCCTTCTATCATGCAGATGTGGCAGTATCAAGGTAAAGTAAAAGTAAGTAAAATAAAATAAATTTCTAATGGAATCCATAATGTTAAGAATAAGTTTCCTTTCACCTGTTTTCTTTGCATCATAATGCCTATGGTTACTTCATAAATTTATCAAAATTACTCTATATAAAAAGAGTTTTAAAATAAACACAATTCAGCAACATTTCTTGTACATGAATTTTTTTTTTCTCTCTATTCTCCAACTGATATTTTTCTCATTCCACTATTCAACTTCTCTTTCATATCCCATGCCAAAATCATGACTACCGTTGAAACTGGAAACATACTTATTGTTCTTCCTGATCTATAGGCATTTGTCCCATTTTAAATTTTCGTCCAAACATTATTTATACTTAATAATACAATCAGAGGCACTTCATTAGTTGTTATAGTAATATGAAATGAGGAAATTCTGATGATAATGAAATTGTAACATAATGGAACTACTGACCTCATCAACGTAAATCCTTATATTTCCTATTGGGAAATGACTACCTAGGGAAAGGACAGAGTAGATCCTTGCACTTCTTATAAGAAAATATGCTGCCTAGGAGAAAGGAGAGAAAGAAAGAAACCTATGTTTTATATGAAGTAGCACTGTAAATTAAAAATGACCAAAGAAATGGAAGTACTGAACTAAGGAGGGATCATCAATGTTATATTGACCAGATCATAAAACTCTGGGAACTGGAACCGCACTGATTAACACCTGTCCATATGCACAAACTATAATTTGAATGCTCATGAATAGTGCTTAACTGTGATGAAAACAAAGCTATAGCTTTTAAAGAAAGAAAATAAACATACAAAGACTCTTGCAATCCAAACAACTTAAAGCATGAAGACTCTTCCCATCAATGAAACAAAAGCAAAGCTGGATTACTCAATTTACATCCATTTACAAATGGAAAAATTCAGTATGTACACACCTGCCCTTTAAGATAAGTTCTGGCTAAAAGAACCTACTGCCTTCATCTAAGATATTATTAAAACAAGACTCTGTCACCCCAGCATAAGGACTTCAAAACTTCAAAAGAATGTCAAATTTCTATTGAACATTAAAAGGAAACAACTATAAATCAGGGAGACTACATTAAGAGTAATGTTTCTGCTTACCTTTGATGAACAATTTATGAAACACTTCTTCAATGAATGATCTATATGTATACTAATGAAATATATTAAGATAAATAATTTTTGAATATAAGATTGCTACATCATCTTGTTTCCTTTGTTTATTACACTAAACATAGGTTTTAAATTGCGTGACAAAAGACATCAAGGTAAAGCACTCATAAGATAAGGTTACTGACAGAAAAATCTAACTTCACTTAAAATATCAATCAACTCAGCAAAATCTCAAGCCACTACACTACCAGGACACAAGGAAAATTACCCAATTATGCACTTAGTATGAGTTTCTATCTGACAGTGTACTTAAAGCTTACCAAGTGAGTAATTGTTCTTGTTTCCTGTGATAACTCAGATTTGTCTTTCTTAGACTGTTTGTACAGAAGGCATAGACACAATGCATACCATATGTAAAGAAAGTAAAAGTAAGAAATGAGGAATAAAGAAATTACAAAATAAATAAACTTAGAAAAGCCTCCAGCACTAAGAACTCCCAACAGAAGATCACCTAAAGAGAAAGAGACAAGACCATGTGTCAAGGCTTGGACACTGGAGGAGAAAAAATAAATGAATGAAACAGTCAATCAATATGGATCTTCAGCCAACTTGTTCCACGAGAATACTGTACAGTACATCCAGTCAGTTCACAAGCCAAATAAAAATTTACAAGAGTGCCTTTTAAACAATACACCAAAAGTAACATGCATTCAACCTTACATGCATACATGTTTGTACATAAACAGCTAAAACATGCCAATCTCCATACTAGAACGATAAAAAAGCTTTAACAATCCTCTGTTTCTTGCTTTAGTGTAATTTAGCCTTAATGGATGAAATGCTGGGAAATCAGTAAATGGGCCTGTAATCTGAAAAAGAACATAGTTGCTCTTAGTACTTCAGCATGATTACCCATATATAAAAATAACTAAGTTGGATAAAAATATTTAATTACTTAAAACTTTACAAAGTACAGTAGTTGTTTTTACAACCATATACATGTACTGTGCTCAGAAAATATATGCTGCAGTTTCATGACTGCCTTTCATAATAATCTACTGATCAAACAAGATGAATATTAGAAACATCACACTTCTAAACTTTCTGATACAGCTGTTCATATAAATTACCTAAGATTATATATAAAATTTTAAATAATGGAGTAAGAACAGTTCTTGCTTCTAACCTAAACTAAACTAAAATAAAAAGAAAATTGTGTAAGCTAAAATTTAAATAAAACCTGTACAACAACCAAGAACAATTAAATTTTCAAATTACAAACAACTAAAACTAAACAAGTTATAAATATCTGAAATTCAAGAAACTAAATACAATACAGTAGTAAGTACAGTATATTACTATACATATATCACAAAAGTAAATATACAGTAGAACTGGTGGATTAAATTTATAAAAACGTATGTGAGAAAAATAAAGAAAAATCTTGTGATTTTAAAAATTTAAAAATAACAAAAGCCCAGCATGAAAATATAAATCTTCCTCTTTTTTTCAAAGCTGGGTCAACGAAGCTGAATTGACTATACAGATGTATAGTATACTGTACCACCATAATGGCCGCCAGAGTATCTCAGTCAAGAACTGCATACCTCTCAGTTAGTGAGACTATCAACTACAGGTACTATGGAATCAGTATCACAAAACCACACTGAAATATATTAAATCCTTATTTCACAATATACAAGCCAAAGCTCATTTAATGCAGTCAGTGTTAATGATAGTTTCTTATAAAGCAGGAACACACTTAATTTCAATTAAATCAATGTCTGAACAGCTACATAGCTAGCACTATAACAAACTCACACAGAATGTATCTAAGCAGGAAAAATAAACACCTTAACAGTATGTCACTGCAAAGTAAATTTAAAGCATTATGAAGAAAGAACTAGATGGAAAATTTGTTTGTATACAATGAAACAAAATAAAAGTTGTCATTATTTTCCATATACTTATATATAAGGCAAATAGTACATCAAAGTCTGGAAGGATTAACCCCTTCACCGCGAGCCTCTTTTCACCCCTAGTGACAAGAGCAGCGTCCTGCTAACCATGTAACTGACAAATTTTCTCTCTTTTATATTTGTACTTTAATTCTTTGTTATTTTCATTACTGTTATAATATTTCACTGTACTATCATGTTATTATAATGTTTTATTAAAGCTGAGTGATAAAATATGAAAATGATATGTACGTAATTATTCAAATACTAAAGTATGTAGCCTTTTTTTTGGTATTCATTTCACTGTAATACCTCTACAAGCATGGAGTAAAGTAACACCCTTTTCGTTATTCAGTATGGAAACCTTTATTACAAACTTTGAATGCTTGCTTTTGGTGAAAAATTCCATCTGCAAAAGCCTCACAAGAATAATAAAAATAAACTTTGTATTCTGTAGAAAATGAGAATTTATTATCTCCAATAAAAATTTCAGAGCACTGATTTTTACTAATTAAAAATGGTCTTCCATTTGCAAATTTTATCATGTTTTCTTTGTTTACTCATACCACTTCTGGTGATTGACAAATCTGCTTCCTTCTCTATCTTTTCTTGTGATTCATGATCATCTCTGATAAAAC